>NW_012115154.1:5713518-5807968 GCF_000951035.1 Colobus angolensis palliatus | reverse complement strand
GTAAACCCGGGAGGCGGAGCTTGCAGTGAGCTGAGATCCGGCCACTGCACTCCAGCCTGGGTGACAGAGCGAGACTCCGTCTCAAAAAAAAAAAGAACAATCCAGAATGTCAAGCGTAGGTCAATTTTAATTTAAACTTTGGGAACCAAACCAAACCAAAAAAACCTCCAAAACAAAAACAAGAAACAACCCTGCCTCTGCACACACAGTTCTGTTAGCGCAGCCAATTCCATCATAAAATAGATACACTAGCCCCCATTTATCCATAGAGGAATGCATTTCAAAACACCCCATTAGATGCCTGAAACTGAATTGAACCAAACTTGATTCCTGTCATTTGTGGCACATTTCTATTTATGTCTTCTACCCACAAATTTAATGTCTTTTCCATGTTAACTGAGCACTTGTCACACACTGTGGCCATAATTTTTGCAATTTGAGGTGCATCAGTAAATCTAGAACAAATTTATTTTTCCTTCTTTACGTTTTCACCAGTGAGATTGGTCTTACTGTAGATCTTAGTAACCTCAGTATATGATTTTTTTTCTATCCTTTTTAAGCTGAGAACTCTCATATATTCACTGAAAGAAAGCACTTTATGGCTTCTCTTTGGGATATCTGAATTGCCACCGTCACTACCCTTGCATTTTAGAACCATTATTAAGTGAAACAAGGGTTACTTGAACACAAGCACTGGGATATTGTGGTAGTTGGTCTGATAACTGAGCCCACTCCTGAGTGACTGAGGGGCGGTAGCGTCGGCAGTGTGGATACCGTGGACAAAGGGAGGATGCACTGCCTGAGCAGAATGGAGCAGGATAGTGTGAAATTTTATCATGCTACTCATAATGACACATAATTGAAAACTTACTGTTTATTTCTGAAATTTTCCATTTAATATTTTTGGACCATAGTTGACTGGAGGTAGTAACTAAAACCTTGGAAAACATGTCTGAATAAGGGGGAACTACTGTATTTGTGTTTGTCTGAAGGTTTTATACTGGGTTATTTCTTTGGATGTAGTGTTCCTCAAGGAGGAGAGAGAGGTGCTCACTGCCTTCCATCTACATAAACAAAGGGGTCATCAAAGTAATCCTTTCCATAACACCGGCTTGTTTGTATGTAACAACAAAACAAATACATTCTTCACTTTATAAGGCAGAAACCCACAAACGGATGTTTTTACAGCTTGACTACACCTTTTTTATTTTTATTTTTAAAATGTTTTATATACAGGGAGCATGTGTACAGGTTTGTTACATGGGTATATTGCATGATGCTGAGGTTTGGGCTTCTAATGATCCTATCATCCAAGTAGTGAACATGGTACCCTTGTCTTGTTTCAGTTATTAGGGGGAATGCTTCCAACTTTTGCGCATTCATCATGATGTTGGCTGTGAGTTTGTCATATAGGGCTCTTATTATTTTCAGGTATTTTTCTTGATACCTAATTTGTTGAGGGTTTATATCATAAATGGATGTTGGATTTTCTTGAATGCGTTTTCTGCATCTACTGAGATGATCACATGGTTTTCTTTTTAATTCTATTTATGTGGTAAATCATGCTTATTAATTTTCATATGTTGAACCATCCTTGCATCCCAGGATTAAAACTGACTTTTTCATGGTGAATTCACTTTTCGATATGCTGCTGGATTCAGTTTGGTAGTGTTTTATTGAGGATTTTTGCTTTTATGTTCATCAGGGATAATCACTTGTAGTTTTATTTTCTTGTTGTGTCTTTACCAGATTTTGGTATCAGGATGACACTGGTTTTTTAGAATGAGTTAGGAGGAGACCCTCCTTGATTTTTTGGAATAGTTTCAGTAGGATTGGTAGCAGCTCTCCTTTGTACATCTGGTAGAATTTGGTTGTAAATCCATGTGGTCCCAGGCTTTTTTTGGGTGTTTTTTTTTTTAAATTACTGATTCAGTTTATTTTCATGTTATTGGTCTGTTCAGGATCTCTGTTTCTTCCTGGTTTAATCTTGGACGGTTGTAGGTTTCCAGTCATTTATCAGTTTCCTCTAGGTTTTCTAGTTTGTGTGCATCTGGTAGAATTTGGTTGTAAATCCATGTGGTCCCAGGCTTTTTTTGGTTTTTTTTTTTTTTAAATTACTGATTCAGTTTATTTTCATGTTATTGGTCTGTTCAGGATCTCTGTTTCTGCCTGATTCAATCTTTGGAGGTTTGTGTGTTTTTAGGAATTTATTCATTCTCTCAAGATTTTCTAGTCTGTGTGCATAGAGATATTCATAGTAATTTATGATAATCTTTTGTATTTCTGTGGGATCAGTTGTGATATCTTTGTCATTTCTGATTGTGCTTATTTGGATCTTCTTTTTGTTTGTTAATCTGGGAGCAGTCCATTAATCTTACTTATCCTTTCAAAGAACCAATTTTCTGTTGACCCTTTGTATGGTTTTTGGATCTCAATACCATTTAGTTCTACTCTGCTTTTAGTTATTTCTCTTCTACTAGCTTTGGGATTAGTTTGTTCTTGTTTTTCTAGTTCCTTTACGTGTGAAGGTTAGATTGTTAATTTAGGACTTTTCTATCTTCTTGATGTAGATGTTTTGGTATGTTGTGTCTCTGTTTTCATTTGTTTCAAAGAATTTTTTGATTTTTGCCTTAATTTTTTGTTGTTTACCCAAAAGTCATTTAAGTTGTTTAGTTTACATATATTTTTATGGTTTTGAAGTTTCCTCTTGGTATTGATTTCTATTTGTAATCCCTCTGTGATCCAAGAAGATGCTTTGTATACTTTCAATTTTTTAAAAATTTATTGAGACTTGCTTTATGATCAAGCATTTGGTAGCTTTTAGAGTATGTTCCATGTGCAGATGAGAAGAATGCATTTTCTGTGGTTGCTGGATGAAGTATCCTGTAGATGTCAATTAGATCCAGTTGGTTCAGTGTCCAATTTAAGTCCAGAATTTCTGTGCTAGTTTTCTGCCTCAGTGATCTGTCTAATACTGTCAGTGTATTAGAGGTCCTCTACCATTATTGTGTGTCTGTTAAAGTCTTTTCTTAGGTCTAAAAGTAATTGTTTTATAAATCTGGGTCCTCCAATGTTGGGTACGTATATATTTAGGATATTTAAGTCTTCTTGTTGAATTGAATTCTTTATCATTATGCAGTGTCCTTCTTTATCCTTTTTTACTCTTGTTGGTTTAAAGTCTATTTTATGCGATTCAAGATTAGTGACCCCTGCTCTTTTTTGTTTTCTATTTGTGACTTCACTATAATTTTAAAGTCCAGTTCCCACTAGAACTTCCTTTTGTTAGATGCTTTGATCGTAATAAAACAGCCTTAGATTTTTCCATTTTTATCTTTTATAATACATTTCATTATGCATAAAATTTTAGTGGTTACTTCTGGGATCCAGCCTGTTAACTCACTCACACAATTAATTTTTCCTTTCTGACTTTATTTTTTCCCCCGGTAGCTGAGTACCTTTCTTGCCATAACATTGAGTAAAACATTGGCTATTTATACATCTAGGCTTTCATTCTCATAAGTGTGTTTTAAGCGTGGGTATTAATCTCATTATGTGGGTCCAAACCTGTCTCTGGCTTGGAAATGACTTATGGGTGCACAATGCACGTAGGTCTGCATGTTAAGGTCTTTTGTGGCTGTGGGAGTGAGTGGGAGTGACAGGAGCTACTGTGGGCATTCTTGTGTACATCTGGCCATAGCAGTGGGTCCCAGGCTAGATCACTGGCACTTCTTTAATTAAGGCTCTGTTTCTGCCCACAGCAAATTTGAGGTTCTCTGCTGCTTTTCCTATTGCAGAGGGGGCCCTACCTAGGAAGGATTTTGAAGTTCTGTTTCTTCCTTTTTTTTTTTTTTTTTCCCTTTTGGATGTAACAGCTAACCAACCACTGCCAGAGCTGACAGAATTGGAATGGCAGTAGGTGGGTGGGGGGTGGGGGTGACAGGAGGGATGGCAGTCATCAGTTTGGGAACAACCTCTGAGCCAAAGAAATGCCTTTGGCATATGAGAACAGTGTGAGTTTATCTCTTTTCCTGTTTGGAAGAAGGTACACTATGAATCTGACTCTACCCAGGAACTGTTTATGGGAGATCATTATTAAAGAATAGATATTTGATTTTTCCATTGGTTTGGAGAGACTAGGAGTCAGGCACTAAGGACATGCTGTGCGCTGATAACTTTTCTCCAGCTATCCATGAGGCTAATACAAATTTTTGACAGGAATTTTTTAAAGATAATTAAGAATTTTTCTTTACATTGTATTTATAGATGTAAAGCACTAACAAACAGAGAACTTTATTATTAGAAAGCAGCCCCTATGGTTTTCGGCATTGCTAGAATCAAGAGATTATATTCCTGTTAACTATTGACCATGCTTTTCCAAATCACCCACTGTTGCACATTCATGAAATTGGAGTGAGCATACAAATTTGTTGAGAGAATTATCTTAACTAGATTCAACCTCTGTGCCCATGAGGGACTGTCATTCTCAGTGATTCAAATAAATATTTGGGTACAGGTGGTCATGTTTGGCGAGCTGGTTTCTGTGCAGATTCAGCACCTGTGGTTTGTTTCATCTTATCGTTCAGACACAGATGCTCTTAGAGCACCGCATCATGCATTCCAGTGAAATCTTTCCACTGAACCATAACCCCTGTGATCCTAACAGGAAGGAGTCAGTGTACAGAGGGACATGACCTATTCAGAATCAGAAGCTGGGAGAAGCCAGAAGGAACCTTGTGGGATTAATTTTTTACTTTAAGTGTGGGTAATGTTTTTCACGTGCCCTCTTTTCAAACCTCAGCACTTCACTTGTCCATCTGCATTTTCTCTAAGCATTGCAAAGGTCAGGTTTGTGTGAAGAGGTATCTGTAAAACTGCTGGCATGAATAATGACTCTGATGTTTATGTACAGAAGAGGGCACCTGACTTTAGCACTCTTATTGTCTTTTACTAATTAAAATCAAGAAGATGTTTCAGCAAGACCTTGCCTGTGCATAGCACCTGATGGATTGCTTTTCTCCTTTTGGTGTTTCTGGTTTGGTGGAAAGGCAATAAAGGTGAGCTGAATGACTTGGAGCAAGGAACAGTGGTGATGTCCCACTACTCTAGGACAAGCACTCCTTGGCCTAGTTAAATTTATTTTTCTAGTTCTCAAAATATTCCAAAAGAAATGATGATTTAGCCACCTTTTTATCAGTGAGGAAATTCAGGCTCAGAGAGTTGAACTCATTTACCTAGTTACTCAGCATGTGACAGAATTAGGATTTGGACCCAGAGTCACTTCTAAAGCTTGTTCTACTTCCAATCTTATAACTACCTTAAAAACAGGGTGTGGCTGTATAGACCAGCTTTTGCATGAGAAAAACCTCATTGTTCATGAATTTAGTTTATATTGGATGGTTATTTTAAATTATAGTCACGGACTGAGCATTATGTCACCAGCAAATCATAGCCGTTTTCCAGAGATATTTCCTAGGTTAAATATTCACACAACATTTGAACACACTGAACAGCCAAGCATGTTGCTAGTTGTTATTGTTGTTTTTGTGCGGGGATGGGGGTTAGGGGAGGTGATTAAAAGTATTGGACTGGTCTGGCTAATTTCTAGTCTCCATTTCTTGCAGACAGCCTCTGATTCTCTGGTTTTGAAGTACGGAAATGTGATTGTGGTGAATCCCGAAAAACAGCTTGATAGCTTTACACCATTCACCTGCCATTGCTGACATACTTTGGAGGGTACTGAAGTGGAGGTGCAAAGCAGTCAGGCTGTAGGTCCCAGGGAGCTGCTTATGAATCTGACCTCAGGGGTCCTCCCTGTAGAAATTCCTCACACCAAACATCTTGAATTCATGCCAGGCAGTACTGTTTTAACCTCACTTTTTGCCCAGAATGATGGGAATAAAATCAAAATAGAAACAGAGGAAGCTGGTCTTTCCTTCAGAATTGATAAACCAAGATATTTTAAACTTATTCCCAAGAATGTGGATTTCTGCATGTATCTCTTCAGGCTGCATAAATGGAATTTGTGCTTCAATATGTCAGAATCCTGAGTTTCCAAATCCTGGTATAGAGGTTTAAGTAGGAGAGATACCTGGATTTGAATTGCTGTGAAATACAGTGGTAGGTTGACTAGCTTTATTCCAAGAGAGTGAGGCTGGTAGTCTTTGTTTCCATGAGATGCTTCACCTTTTCCCTACCAACCTTCAAAGACATGGTGGAGCGGAATCACTGGGCAACACCAGTGGGAATAATTCAACCAACAGTAGTTCCCACTTAACAGAGACAGACCTCAGGTTCAACCTTTCTTGACTGCCAATTCTATTCTGCAAGTGGCAAAAATAAACTGGAAAGTGGATGATCACTCTCGTATGCTCTATTGACAAATAAGAAAAACAGGGATCAAAACCAACTTTCTCTGGGCAGTCTGGGGGATAAAAGCTGCTGGGAGGATCTAGTGTACACATGTGTGTAGCACTTTTTACATTTGCTAAACCCTTTTATAGTTACTCTCTCATTGGCCATTCTGACTATGTTGTGTGCAGGGCAAGTGAGTTCTGTTCTTCCCACTGGAGAAGGGCTATCTAAGAGAGACCCATGGGAAATTAGTAAGTAAGCCAGGGCTGGAGTTCCCAGAGAGGCCCTGCATGAGGTCCCATAGGAAGTCTCTAGGATCTTGAGGTCTAGCTGTTATTTTTCCTCTTTGGCAGATTACACTGTAACTCTGAAAGAGCCAGGGAAGCCTAGCTTGTTTGTTCTTGAGAGTTTTTCAACATGGGAGGAGGCTTAGAATTTATTTTGTCCATCTTTTCATTTTAGAGATGAGGAAAATGAGACCGAGGGAGATGTACTTTCACAGGTCAAATAGTCCTATGGCGCTGGGTAGACAATAGGATACCTGATGCGAATGTTGAAAAAGGTGCCATAGGAGAAAACAGCCCTATAGGCACTTGACTTGGCAAGCTGAGGTTGCTAGGTGCAAAGGAAGAGATGCCCTTCTTTCAGGTGGATATAGATCCATGCTGAGACACGTGGCTCGGAGTGCTGAGCATGGGCTGGATTTCAGCTCCTCTTCCCTCTATTTTCAGTCCACAAACTGCATACTCTGTGAAGTGGCTCTGCATGGTTTTGCTGGTTCACTTAAAACATAGTTGGATAAAAAACATTACTGAAGCCTGTAATCCCAGCACTTTGGGAGGCCGAGACGGGTGGATCACGAGGTCAGGAGATCAACACCATCCTGGTTAACACGATGAAACCCCGTCTCTACTAAAAATACAAAAACTAGCCGGGCGAGGTGGCGGGCGCCTGTGGTCCCAGCTACTTGGGAGGCTGAGGCAGGAGAATGGCGTAAACCCGGAAGGCGGAGCTTGCAGTGAGCTGAGATCCGGCCACTGCACTCCAGTCCGGGCGACAGAGCGAGACTTCGCCTCAAAAAAAAAAAAAAAAAAACATTACTGAATGAGGGAGTCAGCTTTCCACTAGGTAGAGGAGGTGTCCGTATGTCTACTAATTGCCCTCATTTGGCACAAATCAATGAGACCTGAGGGATGAGCGATGAATCTGTGTCTTCTTTTTTATGGTTATGGGCGTGAACAGTTAGGATGAAACCAGACCTGGGTGTACTGGTTTGGCTGATGACGGATACTTTCAAAATTGTATCGAAGAAAATAGACAATGAAAGTCTGGCAGACTTTACAATGAGTATCTAGTAAATTGGATATGAAAAGGAAAGGGGGGAAAAACCTCATCTTCTCTGCGAATTTCTAAAAAAGTGTTTACATAAGACAGAGCTAGATAGTTTGAAGGATATTTTCCAAGCCCAAACAGTAGGAGAGGAAGTTTTCTCTGGGAGCTGGAATTTGAATGGACAAAGTCAGGTTGGCCTCAGTGGTTAATGCTTGAAATTTATAAACACATCTTTTTGTTTTCAGCACATCCTACACATGCAGTTTATTAATATGGCATTTTATGTTAAAAGGTAAATATCGCCATACCGTTGTGAATAATTCTTTGGTGGTGAAAATAGCCCTATCTTACAGTGACTAGATCCTTCTTATAAATGCTCTTCAGGTAGCCCAAAGTTCTCCTTTGTATAACCCATTATAAATATAATTATGTATAGGTACGCATTTAATATGTGTGTCTTCTAGTAGCTTGGAGTCAGTATAGCACAGCAGCTAAGGGCCCGGCCCTTGAGATCTGCTTTCAAATTCTACTTTTGTCACTTAGTATCTACATTACACCGATTAACTTAATCAGTGTCATGTGGTCCTACTAACTGCATTAATTTGTCTGTATTTCATTCTGCATCTACAAAATGGCAACAAACATAGGACATATTTTATAGGGCTGTATATTGAATGTATTAAATGAGAAAATCCTTGAGTATTGTTTAGCACTATGCCTAGAACGTGAAAACTCTTCATAAAGCTTGGCTATTAGTCTTGCTAAACAGTAAGGACTGTTTCTGACTTATCCCTTGTATTATCCCCAGTACTTTGCACAGAACTTGTGGCACGCAGACTAATTGTAGATATTGTTGAATAAATTAGTGTTCCCATTTTTTTTCTTAGCTCCTTTGTGGTGAAGTCTCAGATTCCCAAGGATGTGGTTGTGTGCAGTTAGGTTCCATGTGGCCAGGGCTCTTCTTCAGTTTAGTGTATTTCTTCTGCCACGCTTTGCTTAACTCTAGATTTGCTTTTGTGTGAAGATGGTAATGTACAGGAGGCATTGGTTCTTATCTTCTTAAAAATTGACAGCTAATGTTTAGAGGCATTTCAAAATACAGTATCCAAATAGTATGTAGGGAAACAGGAGACGTAATTTGGGTTGATAAGAAGTGCCTTGGGCTCAAGTCAGAGGTTCTGGGTTCCATTCCGAAGTCTATCAGAGATGAGCTTTCATGTCACCTGCTTAAAGTTAACTTTTTTTTTTTTTTAATAAAATGAAGGGACTAAAGTCCATTATCATCAAGGTTTTTACTTGTATTTGTATTTTATGACAGTAAAATTTTACTTTTATTCCTTAAAGCATGGAACAGATATGCCTTTATATTATAGATAGAATGCAGAGATTCAATTTCGCAAATAATGTTTCTTTGTATTCCAGGGAAACTTGCTGTTGAAAATTCTCCTTCCCATGAGTATTTCCTGTAAATCAAGGATCTTTTCTAATACAAATAGTTATCTCATGTCTCTGCTTTGAAAATTTGTATTTGTATTTTTTTTTTGTAAAATGAAGCATATTTGAATGTTTTCAAGTAAAACTAATACCATTTGGTGAGCATGCACAGGCCCAATGTAGGGAACTAAGTATTTCGATGTTTATGATTTTAAAACACTGTCATATTTCATGCCGTCCGATCATGTTTAGCTTCAATAGTTTTCCATCCAATTTTTCGAAACCTACCAGACTTGATTTTTAAGAGTTGGGTCAAAGATTGCTCAAACTTCTGATTCAATCTGGCTTATAAGAGATAGCAAAGATTATTATTTAAAGCCGCAGTCATTAGTGATATGAGGGTAGATATGAAAAAAAACTGAATAGACTGCTTATCTCTTCCTGTGTCTGTATGACCTCTGATTAATTTAATCATGGTTCCGTATCTAATGTTGAGGGCCTGCAACAAGGTCTTGATTGACAAAATCTATTTTCTCTTCGTACTCATTCAGGCTTCTTGGAAGCTAGGGGTTTCTGATTAAATTATGCTATTTTTATAACCCACAGAAGATCCCATATGGTCAATTTCAAGTTCCCGTTACTTTCAGTATTTTTCCTAGATGTTATTTCGCTTAGGGCAAACAGGATGCAACTTGTGGGGTGGTTGTTTGACCTTCTCATATAAAAAGGTTGTAAGTGTTGTCTCTTTCAGCTGCCCATTTTAGAAGTTAAATTTATTGATTGCTGAGCACTTTAGTGCATTCTGTCATTTATTCTTCACAGCAACCTGAAGAGGTAAGGTCTGCTATTAATCCCATTTTGCCTTTGCAAAATAAGCTGTAGAGGAACTAAATAATTTGCCCACTGTCACACAGGAAGAAGTTGAGCCATGTCTGAAATTCAGGTTTATTTGGCTCCAGAACCCCTACATTAGCCTTAAAATAAGATGCCTCATGCAACCTAGCTTGATGGAGATCGCATACTAAGTATATTTTATTACTGGACATGGTTTGCTGCTGTTTCCAGCATTCATAACGATCAAGTTGCAAAATCTGTTTGGACATTTATTAAGAGATTGGAACTAAATTAATGACATCGTCTCTGAAATGTCTCTTGGCTTATCTTAGGAGAAATTAGAATGAGCTGACACAGGGAAGGATAGGAAAGAGCTGTGTGGAAAATTAAACAAAACACTGTGCTCACCAGTGTTGAGTGGCTTTGTGTACAACGTGTGTGATCTGTGTGTGGGGCCCTGTGTCCAGCGCTCAGGCTATGGTCCTTCTGTCATTTTCAGTCACTGTTCATTGATGTACACTCACTGTTCAGGGCAGTAAAGTCCACAAAAGCATCCAGTGCCACTGACATAGTGGATGGTAGCTAGCACAGGCGTTTAGTGTGGCCATTAGCCTCAGCTCTTGCTCCTAGTAATTTTGCTTCTCAGGAATCGTTGTTCTTCCCTGTTCCTGGGCCTTGATAGGATCCACTCTGGTCTATTCTAATCGGTGTCCTTAACTTTAAATTTGGAGTACTAAGAGTTGAAGTTTTGCCTCCTTTTCTCCTGGAATTGCTTTGGGGTCCTTATGCAGTTCTGCTCTACTTTCTTTGTAGTGACCAGTTTTATATACTGGCACTTCCGAATCCCAAGAAAATGACTTGCTACTCAATCGACATTTCAAAATCTAAGATAGTACCCTTGCAACCAAGAAAATATAGTTCATTTTATAAGAGAAAAAAACCGTCTACCTCATTATATGCATCGGATATACAACTAAACTGTGGTAAATGCTTGAACACCAGCATCTTCAGGGTCCTGGGGAGCACAAAAAGGGCTACTTGGCCAAATATGACAGATGATTCCTGATTTGACTGTTGGGGGATAAGTAAAATCTAACCAGATAGAGAAATGTGGAAAGAGTATTCAAGCAAAAGCACAGGATGAACAAAAGAAGGAAGCAATGAATTGATGGTTAGCAAAGCAAAAGCAAAATATATTAGTACTACTAAAACAAAAGTATGAGGCAGAGGGTAGCAAAAGATAAGTGTGAACATATAGGTAGAAGCCCTAACATGCAATGCCAAGGAGACTGGAATTTATTTTAGGTTACAGGGTACCCCTAAAGTGTGTTAAATGGGACAGATGTGTTTTTCACACAGATGAGTCTAATTTCAGCATAAAAGATAGATTTCAGGGCCAGTAGCTAGAGTGGAAACAGGGAAATCAGTGAAGAGATGTTAACATGGTACGAGTGTGAAATGAGAAAGGAGTCACCCAGGGTAATGGTAATAGGGATGCAGAAGATTTTTCAATTATATAGAAGGGCAAATTGACAGGCTGTCATGATCAGTGGTGATGTGTAAAGGAGAGGGAGTAGTTGACAAATATTTATTGATCACGCAGTCTGTGCCAGTCACTTTAAAGGTCATGAGGCATAGAAGTCTGGATTTCTAAAAATCTACAGAATGACTGCAAGGTCTCCCATTGTGAATTCCTTCTCTATTGCTGCATTGGAAATTGTCCTAAAGCTTAGTGGCTAGAAATAACATTTATTATCTCACAGATTTGTGGGTCAGGAATAGAGGAGTGGCTGAGCTAGGGGTCTCTGGCTCAAGGTTTCTCTTGAGGTAGCAGTCAATTTGTTGGCTGGGGCTGCCATCATCTCAAAACTTACCTGAGTTTGAAGAATCTACTTCCAAGGTGGATATAGGTCCCTAGTCACAGGGGCCTCTCTGCAGAGCCAGTTAACAAGAAGGCAGCTGGTTCTCCCCAGTGGAAGCACTCTAAAAGATATGAGGAAGAGCACACACATCAGAAACTGCAGTCTTTTAAAATTTTCATCTTGGAAATGACGTCACCAACCACTCCTAGATTCCTGACCCGCAAATCTGCGAGATAATAAATGTTATTTTTAGTCACTAAGCTTTGGGGCAATTTCTAATGCAGCAATCGAGAAAGAATTCACAAGGAGAGACTTTGCAGTCATTCTGTAGATTTTTAGATTTTTATCATCTCTTCCCTGATCTCCCTGCTCCCCCTCTAGCTACTGGCCCCCAAATCCATCTTTTATGCTGAAATTAGACTCACCAATACTTCTGTTGTATTCTGTTTATTAGAAGGGAGTCCCAAAGTTCAGCTCACACTTAGAGGGGGGAATTATACAAAGGCATAAATGCCAGGAGACAGGAATCTGCAGGGGCCCTTTGAGAGGCTTCCTACTGCACCTGTATGACTGAGTAGATGGCCATGCATTAATGAAGATTAAGAATGCAGTCGGGACGGGGCGCGGTGGCTCAAACCTGTAATCCCAGCACTTTGGGAGGCCGAGACGGGCGGATCACGAGGTCAGGAGATCGAGACCATCCTGGCTAACACTGTGAAACCCCGTCTCTACTAAAAAATACAAAAAACTAGCCGGGCGAGGTGGCGGGCGCCTGTAGTCCCAGCTACTCGGGAGGCTGAGGCAGGAGAATGGCGTAAACCCGGGAGGCGGAGGTTGCAGTGAGCTGAGATCTGGCCACTGCACTCCAGCCCGGGTGACAGAGCAAGACTCCGTCTCAAAAAAAAAAAAAAAAAGGCAGTCGGAAGAGATTTTAGGGGGTTAATGAAGAGACTTATTTCGGGTAGAAACTGTTGCCTATTCAAATGGATATGTGCAGCAGCATTAGTAATGGAGAAGTAGATTGGAGGGTGGTCATCGTTTTGTAGGTAGCATGTGAAACCATCCAAGTGATGACTACCTTACCTCCTTACAAATCATTGCTCAGAGGCCACCCTTTCAATGAGGTCTATCTTCACCAATCTCTTAAAATTTTAACTCTTTTTTCACTCTTAATATTCCATCTCCACTTCTGAGGTATGCATAGCACTTACCGTCTTCTGTCATGCCAGTGCTTTACTTATTGTTCGTTGTCTGTTTCTTCCACCAGAATGTGAGCTTAATGAAAGCAGAGTTCTTTGTTTTATACACTGATGTACACTTAGTGCTTAGTAAAGCACCTGATGTATAGCTGATACGCAATAGTTACGGAAAGAAGGATAAAACTTTTAAAAAGTAGTACACCTAAGCCTAAGGTGGAAGTAATCCAAGTATTCATTGATGGATGGGTGGATAAACCAGATGTGGTACATACATACAATGGAATATTATTTGGCCTTAAAAATAAGAGGATTCTGCCACATGCTACAGCGTGAATGGGCCTTGAGGACATTATGCTAAGTGAAATAAGCCACTCACAAAAGGACAAATACAGTATGATTTCACTTAAATATGGTACTTAGCATCATCAAATACATAGAGACAGAAAGTAGAATGGTGGCTACCAGGCACTGAATGGAGGAAGGAATGAGGGGTTATTGTTTAGTGACTGTAGAGTTTCATTTGGGGAAGATGAGAAATTCTGGAGATGGTTGGTGGTGATGGTTCCACAACCATGTGAATGTAGTTAATGCCACAGAACAGAGCAATTAAAATGGTTTAATTGACA
Organism: Colobus angolensis palliatus; assembly: GCF_000951035.1. Lineage (NCBI taxonomy): Eukaryota > Metazoa > Chordata > Mammalia > Primates > Cercopithecidae > Colobus > Colobus angolensis. The sequence goes on along the minus strand of NW_012115154.1, from coordinate 5,794,330 downwards.
CATTTTATATGTATTTTACCAAAAAAAAAAAATTCCAAAGGTTGTGGACATAGTAATTAAGATGAGGACTGAGGAATGCCTGCTGGATTTGCTGAAACAGAGACCTCGGTGAGAGCTGTTTCAGTGGGACGCTGGGAGCTGAGATTATACTGACGAGTGATTGAGAAGTGAGGGGGATGCAAGCTAGAGGAGGCTTCTTTGTAAAGAATGGGTGGGATCTGACACTGTTTAGGGCTGGGAGGAGAAGTAGTAGTGGGGTTCATGTGTGTGTATGTGTGTGTGTTGTGGAGACTGTGGGGTGGGGAGGCCACGTGGAGATACAGCTATTAAATAATAAGTGAATAACAATATGAACAACAATACAAAAGGTGGGTTAGGGGAAGGGAGGAAGGATACTGAAGGAACCTTTCCTGTCTACTTGTATGGTGGAGTGATGTCTGAAATTTTCTAAATAGCCAAAGTTGTGGCACATGAGGAGGTTTGGAGCAAACTTTACAATAGCTTGGGATAATTATCACAGTCTGCACCATTCAGACAGTATCTGTGAGAACCCAGGAACAGCCTATAAGACTAAGCTGTGCTTAACCGTGGAAAGAGGTCAATGGTTTAGGGCAGTTAGGACTGCAGGTTCTAGGGCAGTTATCATCATGAAAGTCTCTGATAAGACATTAATTATTGAACATTCTTACAGCATATCGTATTTGTAATAGACTCTGAATTGGAATATTTTATTATAGCAAGTATATTGTATGCAAAGTACTCAGGCATTGCCAATCAGGTAAGGTTGAAAACACCCCAGTATTACTATAGGTCTACCGCACAGATTCTGCAACATGGGGAAACTCAATTTAATACATTTTCATTGAATACCTATAAGCCTCCATGGTATGAAAGGCATACAAAATGTATATTTACTATATATATTGAAAAGTGATTATATATACTATTGTGGAACTAGATTACTGTTTGGTCTACTAGCTAATATTTATGTAGATGGCATTAGCATAGCTATTGCCACATAGGCAAATAAATCCATGTTACAGATGACAGAATTGCAGGTTTTTTCAAGAATTGCTAGTGGATTTTCAAGTATTGTTGGAAGGTGAAAACTTTTGCTCAGATACAAAAGTGTTGTAATGAACTAAAGATTGCTGCATAAACATGCAGAAGTTTATTTAAAGTTACATGGTCCTACTAGAGCATGGGCAGTTAGTCTAGAGAAGGTCCTGATCAAGCACAGTGTAGGACAGAGAGCTTGTGTGGGTTTTTTATGTGGGGGCTTGGCAATTCTGGGATTAATTTCAGCAGGTTCCTGAAGGTCAAGTGGGCCAAGCTTCAAACAGAAGGCCTGTGGTTATGTTTATTCAGTGGCGAGGCCAGATTTAGGAGGCCGAGAAATCAAACATTATGAGGAACAACTAGTTCCAGAAATCAAGGTCAGGCAAGAGCAAGAATGCAAGGAGAAATGTGAGTCAAGATAGTGTCATTGCTGTCAGAATACACATGTGGGCCTGATTTGAGGAGGAAAGGTTGGTTCTAGAGTTTCTTTCAGAGTGAGAGGTTTACTATGTATGGTGGTGTTAAGGCACTTAATGATGATGAAGAAGAAGATGATGCTGTAATGATAAAAGCTGCCATTTGTTAGATCTGTGCTATGTGCCAAGCACTGTTAGTTCAACAAATATTTTTAGTACCTAGTATGTGCCTACATGCTGGGGAAACAACAATAAGCAAAACAGATAAAATTCTTGTTCTCATGAAGCTTATGTTTAAGTGGAGAGAGACAAATAATAAATCTGCAGGCAAAAATACAATAATCTAGAGAATGATAAGCCCTTTGGAGAACACGGAAGAAGCAGAGTGAATGAAGAGGGCTTGGAAGAGGGTAAATATTTCATGTACGATGCTTAGGAAAGGTCTGGAAATTTGAACAGAGATACAATACTAGTATGGACACAAGCCAAGCAACTTTGGGGAAGACTTTGAACAGAGTGAGAGCCAGGTGTGAGGGCCCCATGGTAGGCAATTACTTGACAAGTAAAAGGAATAGCAGGAGGGCCATTGTGGCTGAGGCAGAATAGTAGGATTCTTTAGAGCTTTTGCTTGTGGCCATCTTACCAGCTTTACCTTTGAACCTAGTGAAATGGGAAGCCATTGGAAGCTTCTCTAAGCATCCTGAAACTTAGGCTATATTATCCTCAACATACTTATATGAGATAGGTAAAATTATTATGTACTTTTTACATTAATGAAAAAGCTGAGACATGCAGAGAGTTTATATAACTTGCCCAAAACCAGCTCTAAAGCTTTGGAATGAGGATTTTAACCTGGAGAGTGATTTTAGGTTGCACAGAAAGGATGGCAAAGGGACACAAGGACATTTAGGGGGGTGATGGACGTGTTCATTATCTTGATTGGCTGGTTTCATGCATGCATATGTATGTAAAACAGTGTGCTTTAAATATGTGTGGTTTATTATATGTCACTGATACCTCAGTAAACTCATAAAATATGTTTTAAAATGAGGGAGAGGCCTTGATGGAGTTTAAAGCAGAGAAATGGCATTCATATTTTGGGAAGGATGGGTTAGAGATCAATTAGAAAGCCATTACAAAGATCCAGGAATAAACCAGTGAGGAACTGAACCAAGGTAGAGTAAAGAGGAACAAGAGAGGACTTTGACTGTAAAGATGACAAGACTTGAAAGGTGATGAGAATGAGGCATAAGAGAAAGAAGGAATTGAATGTAATTACCAAGTTGGCTGTGTTCAGAGGTCAACCATGGTACCATTAACCAAAATGTAAAATCCCAGAAGGGGATCAGGTCCTGGGAAAGGTGATGACGGGTGTAGACAGACTGTGATCTGGTTGTCATGGGATATCCAGGACAGAAGGTAGTATAACTTAGGGAGACTTCTGGTTGAGAACTAGATATGTGGGAGTTGGTGTGGGGGCGGCCTATTAGAACTACACGCGTGAACGCTGTGCCAGACATAAGAAGGGGTGGAAGAGAAAGCTCGAAAGCTCTGAGGAGCACAGATATTTAAAATGAGACATAGAGAAAAACTTGGTCTGCATTGTGCTCTGTATCTCATTTCATACTCATGAGAAACACTGATCACCAGTCATAACACTCTTTCCTTCAGATGTCTGTCAACACAGTGCTGGTAGAAACCACTGCATTTGATCAGTGTCAACGAGCAAGATGAATCCTCTGTTCCACCCCTGATTTTAGTATTGAACGTGGAACCATTAAGGAGATGAAGGAGTGTTTGAAAAAGTTAGTAGAGGCCCAGGAGATAATCATGTCTTAAAGGCCAAGAAAATGTCAAGAAAAAGACAGAGTAAGGTACAGACCTTACTCTTATAAGAACTGAAGCATACCCATTGTTTTTGGCCATTAGAAGGTTAATAATGACTTTGTGGAGCGTGGTTTCTGTGGCATGAGAGGGCAGAAGTCAAATTATAGTGGATCGAGGGATGAAAGTGAGGACTGTGCTTCCTGGAAGCACAACTTGGAAGTGAAGAAGTAGGAATTTTATTGAAAAAGTCTGGCCGGGTGCGGTGGCTCAAGCCTGTAATCCTAGCACTTTGGGAGGCCGAGACAGACGGATCACAAGGTCAGGAGATCGAGACCACCCTGGCTAATACGGTGAAACTCCGTCTCTACTAAAGAATACAAAAAACTAGCCAGGCGACGAGGCGAGCGCCTGTAGTCCCAGCTACTCGGGAGGCTGAGGCAGGAGAATGGCGTAAACCTGGGAGGTGGAGCTTGCAGTGAGCTGAGATCCGGCCACCGCACTCCAGCCTGGGCGACACAGCCAGACTCCGTCTCAAAAAAAAAAAAAAAAAAGAAAAAGTCTGTATTCTTTTTATAAATGTCTTTACAAATCAAGGAGTTATGTAGTTTTTATAGATTGTCACATTTATTTCTTAAATATAGGGAGATCCTTGGAGTCTTTGCTAGGAGACTTTTGGGCCACAAAGCAGATGCCCTTGTTTCTGGGCAGTATCCTGACCTGAAGTCTGGGACAAGACTCCCTGAGCCTTAGAGCCACCTGGGATGGTTTCCCAGCTGCTGGTCTACCAGCCTTTGCCATCCCAGAATAAGAGAAGCTGCACATGGTACAAAGAAAAGTGAGAAAACAGAGTCTTCTATAAAGAGCACTGCTTTATCCTGAGATTATCTTTTTGTCTTATATTTGGGTTAAAATGTCAATATTAGTAGGCAGTATTTTTCCTTTTAAATACCCCACTTAGCAAAATAAAAATTTGGCACCTCTCTGAGTTACTGTTTTTTCTCAATGATTCTAATTTCTTAATTCCTTATAAAAAGCCATCTTTTTTGTGTGTTTTAAGTTTTTATCTTCTCTAGGCCAGAATTAATTTAGACAATGAGAACTAATTAGAACAATGATATTGTTAGTCCTTAGGAGCTACAGGCAGGTGGCCTATCACCCAAGAACTCCAAAATATAGTGCATGAGGTTATCCTGATAAGGAGATTATTCTTCCTGAAGTTAGAGTTCAAAATCAATCATCATAGATAAGTGTGTAAAGTCACCTTGAGGATACAGAATAGCTCCCCTGCCAGCCAGATTTAACGTTCATGTGATTAAAAATATTACCATGTCTAATGAAAGAATGTATTGATGAATAATGAGGTTGATTGGCTTTGAGAACATGGGGAAACCATGGGGGAAAAGCTGGTGATATCTATCTGAGCACTGGTTAGACAAGAGGGAATGATGGCAAATGGGGGCCTGTGGATAGTTAGGCAGAGACCAGATGGACCCACTGGATTGGAGAGGCCCGGCTATGTGAGCCTGATGTCACCCCTTATCCTCAATGCATCCAGCTTTCCTTCATCTTTTCCCATGCCTACTGTTTTCATTTGACAAGTAGGAGGAGAATGCAGTAGTGCTGGGGCTGAACTATTGCTTCTTATACAGACTGAAAATTTAAGTCCCTGTGTGGATCATTTCTTGATAGAATTTTTTAAACCGGCATTCTGGATTTATCACTCAGTCTCAGCTCTGGAAGAAAAATTCTTTAATATGCTGACAAAGTCTGGTTTCTGAGCTTATGGTTGAGGTCTGATTGAGCTTCTTGTGCCTTTAGCCAGGAGGACCCTGGCTTTCCTTAGATGGGAACAGACTTTGACGTTGCCACTGTGTTGGACCACATTGTGACTTGCTGTAATTTTTCTTTTAAAGTTTCCTCCAAAATTACCACTTTAAAAGAAACACCAAATTAAAAACACATTTATTGACCAGACATTCTGCAGAAAACCATGTTTAAGAATAACTTTTACCATTTTTCACTAGACAATTTTTAGAATTTTGTCATTTCAACATTTTTTTCTTTGTTTCTCACTCCAAACTTCTGTGAATGTTTTATTCACTAAATTTTGTTCACACAATTGTAGATAGTCTTGTGATGATCGTCTCCAAGCCAGTTCCACTTTCTTTGTTTTTAATTCTGCTCCGATGGATTATTTGTCTTGAAGATCTTGAAAGAAGTTGATAAAGAAGAGCTTAATCATAGCAAAATTTCTTAGATTCTTAATTCGGACCACAAGCAAAATAGTCTGTTTTAAGCTTCTGCTATGAAAAATTACATGGATTTTTTCTCATGGTTTGCAAATTATTTTATTCCTAAGGCTCAAGGCTCTTGATGTGATGGTGAACATCTGGGAGAAAAACTTAAGAAAAAATGTAGTCATTTGAATGTTTGATGCACAGTTTGAGAAGTTCACAAATTTGTAAACGTTCTGATTTTCGTCATTTGAGTTCTTCCCCTACTTCTTTCATCTGCTCTTGTCATTATGTAAATAGAGTCCTACAGAGGGGATGGAGAAAAATTAGTTTTTGTCCAAATATCCCTCTCTTTTGCATTTGATCAGAGTGTTCTCTGTTCTTGATGATGGGTGATAAAATTATGGGCAAGGAGAAGTTTTGCAGAAGGGCGAAAGGAGTAAGCTGGGGCTCTGTGGGTGTTGCCTAATTGAGTGGCTTTGCCCAAAAATCTTTTTCTTTTTGATGATAACTTTCTTGTGTTGTTGTCATATGACATATTTAGAAATGAAAATAAAATGAAATATTTGCTTATTGAACATCTGCTTTTCTCCTAGATGGGGTCACAGTCTTCAAGTTCCCTGTTTATTTAGGAAAGATTGGCTGGTACTTTCTTTCCCCTTTCCTCCCTTTTGTATTACTTTAGATATCTGATTATTAATACCATCTCCGTTAAGGAAAAAAATACTTGTTTCCATGGAAATAACATTAGGAAGTGGCTTTGGGAGCTAAAAATCTTCTTTTAATGAGAAAACTTTTTTTTCTTTTGCAGATCTTGAAAACAACAGCATCCTTAACATACGATATACACAAATAGATGTTTTGATAAAGAAAATAGATCCATATAAGAAACATTTTATCTGAATTTACATTAGATCTGCAATAACATAGTAGTAAGTTGATACTAGGAAGCCATAAAGTCATAAAAGTTTTACCAGTATGCTTAAGAGAAGATTCTCTTGAGGAAATTAAAACAGAAGTGATATATCATAATCTTTCACAAATCTGTATAATCAATAGCAGAGATCAATAGTAATATAGCTAAAAGTCTTTGAACCCTAAAGATATTTTTTGAAGCGACAATGTTTTAGGAATTCTTAGCTCATTCTTGGCTGACGTCTCCATGAAACCAGGGTTGTTTGTGATTTTGCTTCATAGGAGAATCCTTGATCACTCCATGGAAGAACTTGTAGTTCCAGAAGAAGAAAGCTCATGATCATAGAATGTGTGATTTATTAAATTAGAATCTGCATTTTGCTCAAATTTTGGAATTCTCAGATCTTTTTAACAACAAACATCATGATCCAGTACCATTATATTTTGGTTAATAATTTCGGTCTAACAGAGTTGTGTTTGGTAACTAGGGAATTATCTTACCTGATTTTCTCAGAATAGTGACCATGAGAAAACTATTTTGGAATTGGACTTGGATTGGAAAGGAAAAGTGGAGGAGAGGAGAAATCAGTCAGAAGTGTTTGCAGCAATCTATGTGGATATGGCTCAGATTGGCCTGTGGGGCAGAGGGGATGCAGTGAATGGAGAGCTTCAAGACATACGGGAGAGAGAGAATTGACTGCATTCATTGATCATTGATTGTGGAGGTTGAGAGTGATGAAGTCCGTAAGGAAGATCCCTAGCAACTGAAGTGAGGAAAGGACCATTGCCTGAGAGGGGAGAAGGACCAAAAGTTTATTTTGGTGCATGGTAGTTATAAAGGATCTTCAGGGTGAGATATAGAGCAGGTAGTGGGAGATAGGAGTTGGGGTTTAAAAGAGTCTCTTGGTCCCTGGACAAGGCATGTTAAAATAGCTGACATTTGATGAGCTTTGTGTATTCTCTTTAATAACTAATTTTAGATACTGTACTATGTGACAGCTATAAAAATAGGAGCTGATGTATCTGAAAATATCCAAAAAGAAAAGGAAAGAAATCAGGTTGGGTCTAATAAAAATCAGTCAGTAGATTTAAAGAGAAGAAGAGAGTTAGGCTCAGAGAGAAATGTAAAACTCCCAATTTGGTCTCTTTCGGTTTCATTTACATGGAAATCTATGCTTGAAAGGGAAGTACAGATGATTTTCAGGAGTCAGGAAACAAACGTACAGGAAAAGAATGGAAAGTCAACTGGGTTTCCCACCGCTTGTAGTTTTTTAAGGTTAATTAAATCTATTTGCATTTTATAATGAGAAAAATATCACAACCTATTTTTTTTTTTTAAATACAAGCTACCATTTTTTAAAGTGATTTGAAATAGAAACACCTCTGCTAGGTTGTCTTTTTCATGCTGAGAGGACATTTCCCAGCAAGCCCCAAGGCTTTCTCGTTGTCCTGTGATGTCTTCGGGTCACCTCAGGGACATAGTGGTATAATAAGGAAAACCAAAGAGAGAATGGCAGAGGCATGAAAATGTAATGAATTGGGGGAAGGTTGATTGGATCAGGCAAAATCTGGTTATTATGACTCTTTGTCAAGGCGGTCCCAGGTGTATCTCTGCCCAGAAGAATGTATTTCAAATGTCTTCAGCTGTAGACTTCTGAAGCAACAGATGATTCCACTGATTTATCATTTCTCCTGTAGGTTGACAAAATTTTGTTACTCAAAATGCAGGGAGGAAAGAAGCGTAAGAAGTAGGCATGAAAGAGAAATCACAGGCTTTGGGAGAGAGTGGTATTAAAGATTACAAGGGGGATAATATCCACAGAATACCTGGGATGAGTTCCTCAGGGAATCCTTTTCAAACCTTCTCACCCTCCCCACCTCATCCCCTTCTTACCTCTATATAAATAGCTTTGCCCTTTTCTCCTCTGCTTGTCCTCCTCCATCACTGGCTGCTGCTTTTTAGTCTCTTTGCTAGAAACCATCTTACCTTCTCAACTTCTAATTGTTGGAGAGCTCCCGGGTGCAGTATGAGTTAGCACTTCTTTTCTTCTCTATTCCCAGCTACTCCCTACTTGGCTTTCATCTGTCCCTGTAACTTTGTATACCATTTATATGCTGCAGATGTTCAAATGTACATCTCTAGTGCTTGCCTCCCGTGAGCTCCACACTTCCTACTTGATATTTTTGCTTAGAAGTCTTGTAGGCCTCTTAAACTCAATTTGTTCAAGACCAAATGCTTGATTTCCACATCCCCAAACACTTGGTCCTCTGTCAATGTCCCCATCTCAGTAAATGTACCACCATTTGTCCTGGAACCTTGAGTCATCCTTGACTTTTCTTTTTTACTAATAATTCATCATAATTCACTAATAGTAATCCATTAGCAAGTGGCTCTGCTTTCAAGATATACCTCGAATCTTACCACTTCTTACCACCAGCACGGTTACCACTCCAATCCAAGCCATCACTCTCTGGACTGTTGTAGTACCTTGTTAAATTATTTCTCTAGTTATACCCCTCTCCTTTCACACACATTCAGATATGTTCCCCACATACCAGTGAATATGGCCCTTGAAAACATAAAGCTGTTTATATCATTTCCTGGCTCAAAAACTTACATCGGTTTCTTTTTGCCCTGAGAAAATCCAATGTCCTCACCATGTCCTGTAAATGCCTCTGGCCCCAGATGCCTCTACAGCTTTATCTCCTGTTGCCTCCTCCCTTGCTTGCTGAGGTCCCACCTCACCCACTTTCTGGCTGTTACCTGAACAAGCTAAAAATCTGAGGGACTTTGCATTTCAAGTTACCTTTGTCTGAAATGTTCTTCTACCAAATATTCAATTGACTGTCTCTCTCTCTCTCTCACCTCATATAGGGGTCTGCTTAGAGGATGTCATGATACCTTTTCAAAAGGATGTCATGAGCCAGGCACGGTGGCTCACCCCTAGAATCCCAGCACTTTGGAAGGCCAAAGTGGGCAGATCACGAGGTTGGGAGATAGAGACCATCCTAGCCAACATGGTGAAACCCCGTGTCTACTAAAACACAAAAAATTAGCTGGATGTGGTGATGTGCGCCTGTAATCCCAGCTACTCAGGAGGCTGAGGCAGGGGAATCACTTGAACCCAGGAGGAGGAGATTGCAGTGAGCCAAGATTGCACCATTGCACTCCAGCCTGGGCGACAGTGCAACTCTGTCTCAAAAAAAAAAAAAAAAAAAAAAAATAACCAGCATCCCTTGCCCTATTCTTGGTCTTGTTTTTCATCACTGCTGTCATGATTTCACTCCATATTAAGAGTATATTTGTTCGTTGTTTGACTCATCTCCTGGGCAGTAAGCTGTCTCAAGCAGGGGCATTGTTGGACTTTTTTGTTTTATGCCTACCATCCAGAAGACTTCCTGCACGTGAGGCATAACTATTAGCTCCATAAATATTAGCTGACTGAATAGCAACATCAGTAACCAAGGGAATTGGTTTTTGATTTGCATGGCTTTTTATTTTGACAGCCTTGGAAACAACAGTGAGTCTGCCGAGTTCTCAAGCATCTAGCATGGCGCCTGGAGCAGTTTGCACATATCAATGTGCTGGGTAAATGAGTGAATGGCCAAATGAATGAATAAAGTCACATTAGTACGTTAATCACCAGTACATCTTCAGCTACCCTTTTAGACCCATTCATTATGGCAGAATTACTAGGGCAAAGGAACCTAACCTTGTCTAAGGGTTCCATGAAGCCCTGCCTGAGGAGGGTACTTCATCATCATCATCATACTTAACAGGTTCTGAGCACTTACTATGAGCCATCTACTGCTTTACAAACTCTAACTGATTTAATCCTCACAGCAAATCTACGAGGTTGATAATATAATTAGTCCCATTTTATAGATGGGGAAAATAAGGCACAGAGAAACAGATTCACTTATCTCAGGATAGGTAACTAATGGTAATCTGTTTCCAGAGCCTGTGCACTTAACCACTCACTATACTATACTTCTAAGCTGAGGACTGAGGATGGAGTATTAGCTGGCTTGATGGAGGACTGGACTTAAGCAGAAGTTAGCATTCTGGGCAAAAGGATCTATATGTGCCAAGGGCCAGATCATTGCCAGTTCCATGAAGGACATGACAGGTTTAGTGTGGCCAGAGTGGAGTGGGCATAAATAGAGGGTAAGAGCTGGTTATTAAGCAATGGCCAGATTGTATAGGCCTGGTAGGCTGTGCTGAGTTTGGACTTATCTTAGGCAAAGGGAAACATTAAATGGTTTTAAGCAAAAATGTTAGGTGTACAGATTTATATTTTTAAGCAGTCACATTGGTGACCCTGTAGAGGATGAGAGGATGGGCTGGAAAGCAAGCAGGTGGAGAGCAGGGAGACCATTAGGAAGGTCTCACAATAGTCCAAGAAAGAGGTAATGATGACCTGGTCTAGGATATTGGTAGAGGCGGTAGAGAAGTAGTGTAGATTTGAGGTAAAATCAACAGGCCTTGTGACTTGGGGAAGATGTGGGAGGCGTACAGAAATTGAGGATGACTCCCAGATCTCTGGCTTAGGAAGGCAGGTAGAAGATGTTCTTTATAGGGACCAATGAATTGATCAATTCACTTCTAGGGTTTTATTCTACAGATCGATTAGTTACTAGTACACACACAAGCCTTTATTTACAAAGATATTCATTGTAGGATTGTTTGTAGTTGGATTAGAAACAGTATAGTATAGCGCTTTGCGCAACTCCAGGGTTTGCCATTCACATAGAATACAATGTGGCGGCCTCCCTGAATTTGTACAACTGATAAATTAATTACCGAATTACAGGATGTCCAAGCCATGGAATATAACACAGCAGTTAAAAAGTAGGATGTGAGTCCTTGTGGACTGGTAATGGTTGCCAAGATATGTTGTTATGCAAAAAGGTATCCTGTGATTTGTTTTATGTAAGTCTATTCATACACACACATATTTACACTTGTAAACACATAACATAGTTCTGGAAAGATACATAACATTTTGTAACAGGGCTGCCTCTAAGGTAGAGGATTGGAAGACAACCATAGTAAAAAAGCTTTTTTACCTGTCTGATTTTTTATTTTGTGTGCAATACCTGTTAAAATAATAATACGTTAAAAATACATCAAGGAGACTTGATAATGCAGTCACAGTTAAGTGATTAGCCAAATAGGAATAAAGCAAGCATGACACTAATTTGTAACTACCTTTCCATTGAAACACTTCTGAAACAATAAAAATGTAAGCCATAATAATAAATCCCAGGGCAAAATTAAATATGAAGTTAATAAATGTGGGGCTTTGAAATAGTGTGTGGGGGAGGGAGACAAGATAGGGAGTCTTATTAGTTACAGGATAAACAAATTGTAATGAAACATTTACATATAGGATAGTTTGTAATAACATGCAAGTATAATTAATTTCCCTGAGAGATAAATGTACACATAAAGGATTAAGACTTAGGAGAATAGAAAAGAGCTGGATGTAAAAATACAATCACAGAAACTTTAAATATCTAATAATTTTATCAAAAATTCCACCTGGCTAATTATTATAAGGACTCAAGATTTTTTTCAAGTGTGAAAAACCTTAAAATTGATGAATTTCAGATTGCACTTCTAGTTATAATAATAGTTGCTCATGAAGTAGGGGGACCTCAGTGTCCGGCAGGCGGGTGTTACAGCTCTAGTGTAACTTTAAGGATTTGCTGTGTTCACCAGGGCATGTGAGAATCCTCAGCAAAATGAAAGCACAGTATAAGCAAGAAGAATAAAGTGAAGAAGGACCAGAATATTAGATCAAGTTTGCCATTCTAGCCTTCTTTAGATTCTTATCCTGCATGTAATCACGCTCTTTTGAGAAGAGTCAGGCTTCACCGGCCCTCGCTTATCTGTGCAGCTGCAAAAATGCTTCAGGACCAGGTTGGTCCTTTTTTTATTCAGAACTTCCTTGGATTCTAGGTGAATTTAGAATTGGAATTAGTTTATAGTTGCAATGGTAAAATTCACTATTGGCATTACGTGGATGGCAGAAAACCTTACAAAAAAAAAAAGACTTGAGTAACAGGAATGACAAAGTAAAGGTAAATTCCAGCTAGAGAGTACTTATTTCTCCTTACTCCTATCCCATCTGTAGTGAATCAGTAACTCAAACTATTGAACATATAATACGTATATATCTTTGTGATTAGCACGCACCCCAGGTGATTCTGATAGCAATAAAGTTTGGGCAGCATGGTGCTGAGGAGTGACACTGCCTTCCCAACCAGCCTCAGATGAATCCTGTTGAGTACTTCATTTGTGAATCCCTTCTTCGATATCATTCTGCTTGGGGGCCTATGGAGGAGCAAAACTCTACTGGAAAACTCGGATGATTCTGCCTAGAAAATGATAGGTTCGTGTTCCAGGGGGACATGGCGACATATTACTTCTAAATTCTCTGATCTGTTGACCAAATGCAGCAAGGCTAATCGATGAAAATCATCTGGTTTTAAAAGATATTCCTAAAAAAGTTGAGACAGTTGCAACTAATTCTTGGCTGCTGCAGAGATTCCTGCTGTGGAGGGGACTTGAAGCAGAACATGTCCCTCACTGCCCTTTGTGGCTGTAATTCCATCAAGGGATTCTGGCAGCATATACCTCAGACACAGAGAATGTTTGACTGCAGAGATTCCAAGGTAGACTGTGAAGCGTTTTAGGACACATTGGACATGAACTCCAGCTTTGTACCCTGTTTACATTTCAGAGTCATCTATTAAAGGTGGGTATGAGATAATCAATGGATACAGAAAATCTAGTTCTCTAAGACATTGAAATATTATGTGCCAAGACCTAGATCCTTCTGCTGACCAAAATATCGATGGCATGAAAGACCATGCCCCTTGTTTATTTTACACAGATGGACTTCATTATACAGAAAAGTTTGGTCATTTTTCATGGTGATCACATTGGCCCCAAGTCTCCCAACAGGAAGAGTTTTGCTAATGGCAGGCAGCCTTTAATTTTATATCACATGGTCTGATTCTGCCCTTAAGGAGTCACCTGGGCCTTGGAGAGGAGGCAGTCTTCTCCCTGGTTGCCCAGGACTGGGAGACCTGCTAGTCTATCCTAACGACTGCTGGGTTCACGTCAAGGATGGTGAGTCCCCCAGAACGGTGACTTTTCTTATGTTGTCCACATTTCAGAGGCTTCTCTTACACATGTGCCAGCAAATGACTGCCCACAGCAAGTCTCTTGTTCTTTCGAGGCAGTGACACTGAGCCTGGAGCTGTGTGACTGGAGCCTTGAGTATCCTAGGAGAAAGCTCTTGAGTGGACCTGAGTCAGAAAAAGCCTTTGGCGTTGCCCCTCCCTTTTTTGTAATAGTGCCTCTTTCTCCCTGGCTGTGGTTCCTTTCTCAGCCTCCCCTGTTGGCATGTCCATTACACCCCTGGCAGGGTAGGCATTTCTCCAAGGGGTCATCTTTGGGTTCAAATCCCAGCCCCATTGTTATTTACTTACAATTTGGGACAAGTTACATAACCTCCATGGGCATCATTCTCCTCATCTATAAAGCTGGTCCAATAACAACAACAACCACAATAATAATATTACTGCCAAGGGTTTGCTTTTAAAAAACCTCCCATATGCTGTCCGACAGAAAGTGGATGGCCCATTGCTCACTGCTGTTATTATCAGGAAGCTCACAAGCCATCCAGCCCACCCAGTTGGTTTTTGTTTTAATCTTCTTGAGATGCTGTGAGTGGGCAGCACCATTTGGGTGAGTCATCACTCCTCATTCTAAGTGGGACGGCACTCTAAGCACATTCTGCGAAAGCAGCCGCCAAGCAGTACTCCTCTTGTCCTGGTAGAAGAGAATAGGTCTCATGATATCTCCTTCCACTGGGTGGGTAGTATAATTTGCAACAAAGATTCTAAGAGGTAGTTTAAATCAATCAGAGGCTGTGTATGTGGAAACAGTGTGATTAATGTGCTGAGATGTTTTTCTACCCAGGAATAGCCATTAGGCACAGGCTTTTTACATAAGAAGCCTTTGTGAGAAGGTAAAGCATGAGCTCCTGTTCCAATCCCTTGTAAGAACTTAATCTTTTTGTTCTCCATGCCTCACTTCCCACCCCACGTAATATTCCTCTTTCCATTGATTTTTATGGCAGTTCAACTTAGTATTTCCAAATATGCAAATATTAAAAATAAAAATCATCATAAAATATTTCCATGAGTATGTACACATACACATAAAAATATACAGTGTAGGCATTACCGAGTGGTACCTGCTTCCGGTTGTAAACGAACAGATAGACATATGTTTATGCCTTGCAAGAAGCTCCATAGCATCTTATAAAATGTTAATATCGCTTACAATGTGCTTACTTACTCAGAGATTTTATTTCATTTTTCATTTTCCTGAGAACTGTTCCTTGTAGCCAAAATGCCAATTACTCACTTAAATAGAGTTCTAATTTCTTGTAAGTCACAAAGAAAAAAAATGCACAATTTTTCCTCTTCCTTTTCCTTCTTGAGAGCCAGAAAAGGCATGTCTGTGCCATTTCTTCTCATGACTGAATAATAGGCCCTCCCACATCCCACCAGCTCCGAACCAGTACACTGAAGAAAGCCACCCTTTTGACATTTTCCTGTGTAGGGGATAACATGTCTTTACGCAGTTTTATTCACATTAGCCACTACTGTTGTCCACCTTCTATGTGCTGGTCACTTTGTGGCCCAAAGTAAGACAGAGTCTCTGTCTTCTGTAATCCAATCAGAAGGGTCAGAAAAGCGAGTTTACCTTATAGTACAAGTAGAATAGGATGAGATAAGAAAAGATAAAAGCCAGTCTGAAAGGAGAGAGTGAGGTTACTGGTGAGCAAAAGGTTGTTGATATCAAGTTCTGTAAGAGTGAGGTAGGAATGGAGTAGAAAACATGGGTGGAAACATTTTCTTTGGCCAGGAGGTAGAGCTGGTTGGTTGTTTTTCACAGAAGGAAAGGCAAAGGAATAGGTTAGCTATGGCACTGTGAAATGTTTAAATAGGAGGAGAGGTAAAGGAGGTGCCTACCTTGATCTTGGAGAATTCGGACGGAAGATATTTTGCATAGAAGGTGGGAGTAGAGATGAAATTTGGGACTTGAGGAGAGAACCTTTCTTGATCAGGGATGACATGTTTCTTCTTGGTTTATCTTTAAATCTTTCAACACACCCTGCATGTGTTCAACGGTCTACATTATTGTTTACTTTTAAAGATCATTAAGAGAATAGCGATTTAATTTTTCATTACCTCCCTGCTGAGTTTTCCTTCACTGGCATCTCTGGCTTTATGTTTGAGTTAACGTATTCTGGATCTGGCTGTCTTCTGGTTACTGGTATAAAGTAGAAGTGAGTGGCAGGTTGTTATAGCAATAGAATGTGATAGCAGTTGGAGATACCTGTGGGGATTGGTCATGAGCTTGAATAGTCAGCAGGGTCTTTCTTAGGAAATTTTTACAGTCATTTAAAGGCCTTTCTTGCAGTTTTTACTCTGACAATGAATCTTTTTATGAATGTTCAGATTGTCTGAAGATGTCACAAAATTATAATAAGACAGTTGTAAGAATGTTCCGTGATTCCCAGAGAATTATAACATTGGATTTCCTATTAAAGTTGTGAATAAGAAAGATTTCGCAGAAACCGGATTGTTAATGCAATCTCTTACACAAAAGCATTGGTGATTCCCTTTTGTCTGTGAGCGCCTTAGTAGGTCATTCAGAGCTTCAGACTTTTGCTCTCAGCAATCCAACTTCATGCCCTGTTTCTTTCCTTCATACTCCCTACATTCTGGGCCCAGTGGGTGACTTTTTGTAACCAGCAGAAGACGTTCACGGTCACAGCCCTGGGGCTTTGTTCTGCTTTCCTCTCTTCGCAGCACACTTTGAACCTTATTGTTTATCTGGTAAAATTATTCTCAGACTGAGCTCCTCCTCTGTGAAGCCTTCCCCACTTCTCTCTTCCAAGCAGAATTCACTCCCTTTCTGTGCTCCCCGAAGACTAACAATACCACTAATATAATAGATTTGGGCTTCTATCATGGTTGTATGGTTAGTCATCAGGGAGCACAGAATATTTCTGAGTTATACATGCTTTTCCCTGTCGCTTTGCATACCCTTTGTTCTTTTGCATGCTATAGGGCACTGCTGTGTGTGCTCACACTTGTTTATTCTTTTAGGCATATGTCATAGTACCACCCTAAATGAAGCTGGGACTTTAATAATGACTCTACGGGACACCATTTAATACCCAATTGGTGGTCTGGATGATGTTAAAAGGAACAATGTTCTTGGACTTTAAGAGACTTTCAAAATAGGAGGGAGAGGGCAGTGGGTCTCATAACTTTCCACCCTCCTGCACCGTCAGACTGACATTGTTTTGGCCAGCATTTCTCAATCTAGGTTTGCCAGGAACCTAGATTTTCATAATATAAATGTCTAGGCTTCAGAGCTTCTAATTTTGTAGGTCTGGGGATGACAATTAAGAAAATGTTTCCCAAGCTTGGCTGGTGACTCTGTACAGTGGACTGAGAAGAGTTGATCTCACTGTGGCTTTAGCCCTGGCTGCACATTTGAGTCACTGAGGGAGTTTTCCAAATATTGAAGCCTAGTTCCTACCCACACCGTTTAGATCAGAATCTCAAAAACCAGACCACTGGTTTTAGGCTTCTCTCTTTCTGCTTTTCACCAAAAAGTAAGATGTAGAAAAGAGCAGTAAACAGAGAGGGGTAATTATATTATGGGAAACCACAGAGAAGATTCAGTGTAGTCCTTTTTATGGTGGTTATTTTTATTTCTGTTTTCTGACTAGGAAGGAGGAATGGAGGATAACAATATGAATGCCTAGAAGCTAAGGCCAAAGCCATTTCAGATGGAAGCATTCATACTTATGAAGGCATAGAAATGAGCAATCTACTTTTCCTGATGGAAAGACCATATATGTGGATTCATGAGGGACACCCTTGCAGGGAGGTGGTGGGTAGGGAAACCCAACATCTAGGTTGAAGATAATGGATTTCATGTTGGAGAGAATAGGTAGTTACTTTGTTTCTAAGCAAGGAGTAATTTTAGAGATAATACCGAGTTTCAGTAACATGTCTTATTGCTATGTTTAGGGTGCGCTGAAATAAATGGTAACACAGCAGGGTTTTGTTCAGGGCCAACTTGTGTGATAAGTGTGGCATGGTGACTGCCTTCTGTTCTGCATGTCCAATTTGATAAACCAAGATCTACCATGGGATTTGGGCAATCCATACCTTCCTGCCCTCTCTCTACCCCTGCTTCTCTTGCCCGTCTTCACTTCCCTATCTCTTTCTCTGCTAAATATGCCATTGTCCTCTATTTAGGGTAAACATCTAAAAATAGGCATAAAGAAATAGAAGAAAAAGTATCTATGATGGGCACCCACATTATAAAAGATGTAAATTGTTTTAGGGAAGACAGAATTGTTTAAAATATATATTTAAAAACAGATATGTGTTAGATGTTTTTAAACTTTTTTTTACCTTGAAAGGAAAAGAAAATAATGTTAAAATTTTAGATCTATAAAGGATGTGAATTTGTGCCCAATATTGTTTTAATTCAATTAAAGATAATTATTTTAAAACTGGAAAGAGGAATCAATATTGATAACAGCAAATAATCCAAAATCAGAAAGAATCTGTTTAAAAAAACTTTCTTTGAAGAGTGAAGTGTTCTACATTCAAATAAATTATACCCACAGATAGTAAGAGATTCTGTAAATTTGGTCGCAGGACTATGGGCCGGTAATGGCTGAGAAACAGTAGAAATGGGAGAGTTTCTGAAAAATTGGTGGTAAGAAAATATCCGCATTCAAAATTGGACAAGTGGCCAGCCATGGTGGCGCATGCCTTATAATCTCAGTGCTTTGGGAGGCTGAGGTGGGAGGATGAGTTGAGGGCAGGAGTTTGAGACCAACCTGGGCAACCTAGCGAGGTCCCATCTCTACAAATAAATAGATAAGTCGGAGATGGTGATGTATGCCTGTAGTCCTAGCTACTTGAGGCGCTGAGGTGGGAGGATCGCTTGAGCCCAGGAGTTTGAGGCTGCAGTGAGCTATGATCACACCACTGCACTCCAGCTTGAGTGACAAAAAGAGACCCTGTCTCTAAAATAAAAATTTAAAAAAATTGGGTAGGTTAACTTACAGCTTAATAAGTTAATGGCAGCCTCTACAAAATTATCCTAACAGTAATTAAACAGATGTTTTATGTAGAATTAGAAAAGAAAATAGTGGTCATAAAGAGCTAGCATGAGTTCCTTAAAAATAAATATGTATTATGTGTCTCGTTTCATTTATTGGATGGGGTTATTATAGTGATAGATTTGGAAAATTCCATGGACAACTTGCATCTAAATTTCAGCAATGCATCTGATAATATTTTGTGATTTCCCTATGGTTAAGGTAGAGACATATAGATAGGCCAAAATTAGGCCAAATCACAAATGGTTACATTCCACCCCACTCCACCCTATGTGAATATTATAAATTAATTCCAAGCTGGAGCCAGGTATCTGTTAAAGCAGGGATTCTGCAGTTGATTCTGTCCTTGTTGCTACTTTTATCAATGACAGGTGAATCATACATGAATGCTTATCAACTTATCAGCTTGCTTTTATTCTCCTCTGGGAAGGACGGTTGATACACATGGTGATAGAAATCAGATTTAGATATCCATAGACTGGACTGATGGTCCCATATTAACTAATATAAGATTAAAAGTTTAGAAACTGGCAATTAGGCTGTCACCACTTGTGCTCTAGGGTGTTTGTCTGGATCTTTGTTACTTAGAAATTCTAAGCTGAGCTGGCTGACCATTTTTCAGGATTCTTTACAGAATGAGTTGCTAAGTGGCGAGGAAGCTTGAATTTGATTATTTGCTAACCCTGAAAGTCTATTATTCTTTGGAATTACTTGGAGAAACTCTTTTATGAAACATATCATCATCTCAATTGTTTATCATAGAGCTAACTCACCTATATCTCATCCATCAAACTTAGTTTCAAATAACTTGTTGCTGTCTGAATAAAATGAAATCTATCCTCAAAAGATGAGGACTGTTAACATTCAGAATCTTCCAAAGAGTGCCAGCAGGTTCAGGAGGCATTTCCAAAAGAGGAATCTTCAATGCTTTGAAAAAGATTCTGTAATCTCAGTAAAATACCATTGGCTATTGGGAGAGATGTCGTGTGTATTTTCTAGGGTGACAGCTTTGACTGAACAGCAACAATTTGACTGTGTAAAGACTTACATATCTTTCTATTCCTAATTTTATAATGCTTGAAAATATTTTTATTATTGCACATTCTTGAGACTGTTACTAGAATTTGTTGTTAATATGGCATGCTTTCAATTATAATTAGAACACAAAACATGAAATGTTCTAAATATATAATTAGAATAAATCTGTTGCTTGGTTAAAATATTTTTATTGAAAGAGAATATATAGTAGGGTACAACGAAATATTTGGAAATTATAAAGGATAATAACCCAACAAATATCTGAGTATTCCCTACCTGTTTTAATAACAAAGGGTACCATCATAATAACCTCTGAAGTCTGCTGCTTATTTTCCTTAGTCTATTCCTGACCATCCCCAATAAACCTGAATTTTTCACTTATTGTTCCCTTTCTTTTTATTAATATTTAACCAAATATTTGTATCTTTAATAATGATAGTAGCATAAAACGTTCATATAGTGATTTCTATGTGCCAAACACCTAAGTACCATATATTCTTTTCACTCAAAAGCAATCCTCAGAAGTAGGTATCCCCCAGCTGGGCATGGTGGCTCATGCCTGTAATCCCCAGCACTTTGGGAGGTGGAGGTGGAGGTGGACGGGTCACGAGGTCAAGAGATTGAGACCATCCTGGCCAACATGGTGAAACCCTGTCTGTACTAAGCAAAAATTAGCTGGGTATGTTGGTGGGCGCCTGTAATTCCAGCTACCCGGGAGGCTGAGGCAGGAGAATCGCTTGAACCCGGGAGGCGTAGGTTGCAGTGAGCCAAGATCGTGCCCCTGCACTCCAGCCTGGTGACAGAGCGAGACTCCGTCTTAAAAAGAAAAAAAAAAAAAAATCGGTATCCCCATTTTACGGTTGAGGAAATTGAGATATATAGAGATTAAGTAACTGCCCAATTACATCGTCAGTCAGCGTAGTAACCCGAATTCCAGTTCAGGCAGTCTGACTGCAAATTCTGTGCTCTTCCCCTCTGTTCCATGCCCCCTCTCAAGAATACATAGTATAGCTCTATTTGCATTTAAAATGTTATGTAAATGAAATACTACTGTGCAATCTGCAGTTAACAGTTTTAGTCACCACTGTGTTCTTGAGTTTCATCTGTTTTGTTCTATGGAACTGTATTCATTTATTTTCATTTGTAAAGAGTATTATTTCATGGTATGATTATATTGCAATGCATTTATCTGTTCTGCTTTCATCTGACATTTGAGTTGCTTTTATAGTTTTCTATAATAAATAGTACTGATACAATATTTTAACTATCGTCTTGTGTGTATATACCAGAGATTATATGGGGTGCATATCTGGGAGTATAATTCCTGTGTTGATGTGCACCTTCAATATTCCTATAGAAACCAAGTGGTTTTCCATAGTGATGAACCATGTTGTCCTCTTTGGGACAGTATGTAAGCTCTGTGTCTTGCCAAGAGGTGATATTGTCACACTTGAAAATTTTTGTCAGTCCGTTTAAAGTGGTAGACGAATGATGAGGGGGAAAGAAGAAGAGAAGGGGGAGGAGAAGGACAGGGATGAATTGCCACTTCTCTGATGGATCTGAACATGTTTTTATTTTTTTACTATTAATATTTGGTTTCTCATTTTGTAAACTCCCTGTTCAAGTCTTTGGTTCACTGTTTGGGGGAGGGTGTTTATCTTTTTCTTACTGGTATCTATTAGTTGTAGAAAACATCTTTTATTTTGTGGCTAATCGTTTTACCTTTTTCATGGTGTTTTTGAGGAGCAGAATTATTTAATTCAATTGAATTTATAAATATTTTCCTTTTAGGATTTCTGGATTTGTGTATGTGTGTGTGTATGTTCTATTTATTTATTAAATACTTCTGTTCACTTTGATTTTAAAAAGATACTTTCCTATATTATCTTTTAAAACTTACATAGTTTTGTATTTCACATTTCCATGTTTAATCTACCTGGGATCAAATGTATATATGCTTTGAGGTATAAATACAATTTTATTTATTTTTTCTATAATGCTAAGCAATTATTACGGGGACATTTGTTGGAAAGTGTATCTTTTCTCATTATTCTGCATTGCCAGTTCCGTCATAAATCAAGTTTCTATGTGTTTTTTTGGTCTGTTTCTGAGTCTCTTTGTTTGTTAAGTTGGTCAGTTTGTTTATTTCCTTCTCAATACCACACTGTATTAATTGTTAACGGATGATAACAGGTCTTGATATCTGCTAATGCTATCCCTACTTCCAAATCTTTTTCGGGGGGAGTCTTGACTCCTTTTGTTCTTTGCTCTTCCTTATAAATTTTAGAATTAGCTTGTCAAGTTCACTGAAAAGCCTGTGGGACTTTTGATTGAAATTGTGTGGATCCGTAAATCATTCAGGGAGAATTGACATCTTCAAAATATTGAGTCTTCCATGGCATGAACACAGCTTTCCTTTTGTTTGGGTTTTAATGACTTTCTAATATGTTTTTAAGTATTGTCTCTACCCAATTCTCTTTTCAATTCTCTCTGTTCTTTTTTTGAATCTCTAATAAACATGATAGATTTACCTTTTTTGTCTTCTCTGTCTCTTACTACTATAATAATTTATTTAGATCTACATTTTAATGTACTATTTTTTTCTGTTTCTGTCTGCTATTGTACCCATTTATTAATTTTAATTATAATTTTCTTATTAAAATTTATTTTTGTTCTTTTTAAAGTATTTATTCATTTGTTTAGTCTCTTCTTTAGTCTTAGTTTTAACCCCATCTTTTACATTTTAGCATTAATCATAATTATTTTATATTCTATTTATGATAATTTCCATTTTCTGGAGTTTTTACTGGCTTGTACTCATTGACTCTTTTTGCTTCTCCTGTGTTTGTGATCTTTGATGAGGATTTCATGTGTTTTGGTCCTTTTTTGCAATTCTTTGAGACCTGGGTTGAAAATTGGTTTTTTTAGAGAGGATTTGATTTGCTTCTCAGACATGCAGGGAAATTTATCAAGCCATAAGTATTTTATACTAAGTATCTGGATTAGAGTCTGTTGGATAACCTATAGAACAAAGGCATGTAAGGGCTAGCGTGTTGTCAGATATCCTGGAAAGATATTTTTCCTTCCATCATGTAGTGCCAATATTCAAGATGAACATTTTTCTTGTAGTCTTTAGGATGAGTGGAGGCTTTAAAATTTAGTCTTTCTTTTTTGCTGACATCACTTTAGACAATATGCCAGAAGTGTTTACATATAAATGCTTCTTGACTGTATCATCTCTCTTCTCCCTACACACGAAACTTTGTGACTCCCAGTACTCAGTGGCCCATAAAAGCGAGAGGCCCTAAAATTTAAGCTTCCTTTGTTTCATAAGAAATCCATCTCTGCTTAAGAGTGGATGTTCAGGCCGGGCGCGGTGGCTCAAGCCTGTAATCCCAGCACTTTGGGAGGCCGAGACGGGCGGATCACGAGGTCAGGAGATCGAGACCATCCTGGCTAATACGGTGAAACCCCGTCTCTACTAAAAAATACAAAAAAACTAGCCGGGCGAGGTGGCGGGCGCCTGTAGTCCCAGCTACTCGGGAGGCTGAGGCAGGAGAATGGCGTAAACCCGGGGGGCGGAGCTTGCAGTGAGCTGAGATCTGGCCACTGCACTCCAGCCTGGGTGACAGAGTGAGACTCGGTCTCAAAAAAAAAAAAAAAAAAAAAGAGTGGATGTTCATTATTTTATCATATCAAGTACACTGAAGCTTTAAAAATAAATATTTTTATTAAACAAAGTAGTTTGTGGTCTTATATTTCCTGTAAAATGTTGTCTTCTCTTTTACAGTTGAGGAAAAGAAGGTTTGGAGCAGTGAAGTGACCTGCCCAGAGTCATAAAGTTAATGCGTTGAATCTGGTTTTCTGTCCAGTCCACTTTCCACTTTACAATGCCAGTAGTTCTCTATTTAGTTATAATAGATGCCTTTTTCAAAACCTTTTCTGTGTTCTAGGAAAAAGATACCTTTAATATTCTTACTTCAGTGCATCTTCATGGCTTCTACTCGAGGTCACTTTAAATCCTGTTTCTGTCACCTCCTCATAGTGGCCTTTTCTGATCAACATAATTCCCATTTTCTACCACTTATTCCCATTGTTCCCTTCATAGCAGATCTATCTATTAGCAATAATTCCTGCATTTGCTTACTTATTTATTGTGTGTTGTTTCCCCTGCGATCATAAGTTCAGCAAGAAGAGGGACCATGTGTGTTTTGTTTACTTCTGTACAAACAGCAATTACTTGGAGCCTAGAACGTAGTAGACACTGAATAAAAATATTGAATGTCTAAAAGTTTGATTCGAAAGCCCATTTATTTTTGCTAAATATATTTATTGAATTGGATGTTTCCTGTTATCTTAGAATTTCAGTCAGGTTCCAAAGCTGAACTAAGTGTCGCACATTCTAAGTTTTGAGAGCTGCCAGTGGTTAAGGTCAGACATCTACTGGGAGGACTGAGATCAGAAAATTATTCCACCAAAGCTGTCACTTCCACTTCTGTAAATTTATGTAAAGGGAGAATGGGAGAGAAGATACTGCTTTTTTTGGAGTACAATGTAAAGCAAGTTTAATTGCTTCCTTTACTCTAAATCTGCCACTAAGAGTAGGGGGAGAAGCTCAAAGAGAATATTAATCCAAGTTATACTTGTCTCAAAGAAGGCACTACAGGTATTTCAATCTCCATTAGGACATATGCTTAGCCAGGCTTGACCACCTGGCTATCTGGCAGAAGAGAAGAATCTGTAAAGAGACATCTTAGTAGGGTACTGCCAGGCAGGAATAGGGCACAAGTTGGGCTTTACTTCAAGTTCTGGTTCCCAGAAAGTTTGGAAGACTGATTCCATACCTGCTGTCAGGCTCAGATAATTGAAACTTTAGGGACAGGGGTTCAGTCTTGCTAGTATCCTTATAATTTGGGGAGAATTGGAGGCAAAAAACAAAACAAAACAAAATAATGCCCTGTGTATTAGAAGAAGGGATCATGATGCTACCATCCTGGGATTAACTGGAAGATCTGACAAGATCTTGGTTGGGATGGTTGTATTAGTCTGTTCTCACATTGCTATAAAGAAATACCTGAGACTGGGTAATTTATAAAGAAAAGAGGTTCAATTGATTCATGGTTCTGCAGGCTGTACAGGAAGTAAAGTGGCTTCTGCTTCTGAGGAGGCCTCAGGAAACTTATAATCATAGCAGAAGGTAAAGGGGAAACAGGCACGTCTTATATGACCAGAGCAGGAGGAAGAAAGAGAGGGTGGGGAGGTGCTATGCACTTTTAAACCACCAGTTCTCACAAGAACTCACTGTCATGATGACAGCTCCAAGAGGGATGGTATTAACCCATAAGAAATGACTCCCATGATCCAGTCACCTCCCACCGGGCCCCACCTCTGACACTGGGGATTACAATTGAACATGAGATTTGGATATGAACACAGATCCAAACCATATCCATGGTCAGTGCTGGGAGAGCTTCGTGCGTCAATGGAGCACACCAAAGCTACCATCAGTCCAAGACAATAAGCTCAATGTGCCCTTATGGCTTGCCAAGGCCACTGATGCTGCCAACGTTATCCAGTCAGTTGAAGACACTGCCTTTTCCTTCTCTATCCTTCTTCCAAAATGCTAGAGGAGTCCGCACAGGTGAATAGAGGTACTTATGATAAGCAGACCACCCCACTCCCCAATTCAAAGCCACTTGTGCCACAGGTCTAAGGGAGGAGTGGTGGCATTTAGAATTAGAAATGAAAAATGAAACAAACAAGATCAAAATGAACAAGACTAACCAGCAGAAATCAAATGAGACTGTTGGGAGACTGTTAAGAAGGATAGTTTTAACATGTCATGACTGGGGAAATAGTTGTTGGAAAATAAAGCTTTTTCTCATTCATAGTCAGTGAAGTTGAGAGTCCACATTAAACTATTGAAATAGTTCTCTCTGGAAGGTCAATAACCTAGGACTGGTTCTTAGGAGAGAATTATTTAAAATAAGGGTGTTTTGGCCGGGCGTAGTGGCTCACGCCTGTAATCCCAGCACTATAGGAGGTCAAGGGGGTGGATCACGAGGTCAGGAGATCGAGACCATTCTGTCTAACATGGTGAAACCCCATCTGTACTAAAAATACAAAAAAGTAGCCAGGTGTGGTGGCACGTGCCTGTAGTCCCAGCTACTCGGGAGGCTGAGGCAGGAGAATCGCTTGAACCCGGGAGGTGGAGGTTGCAGTGATCCAAGATCGTGCCATTACATTTCAGCCTGGGCTACACAGCAAGACTTGGTCTCAAAAAATAATAATAATAATAATAATTTAAAATAAAATAAATAAAATAAGGTGTTTTGGTACTTCAGTATACCACCCAGTCTTTGATTTCCTCTTCAAGGTAAACACTGTGGTATAAGACCTAACATTTTGTTTTAACTGGAACTGAAGTCCAAACTTCATATTTTCCCTTGGTGGTCTGCATATTTCATCTGTGTAGCTATTTTAATGTACCTAGAGAACAAGGAAAAGGAAATACATCAAGAGTTACAGAAAAGAGGAGAGACCCCAGTGGTTTGTATCTTTGGGTAAAAAGGCCCTATAAGGGGGCATTGATGAATTGTGGTATAAACAAACCTTGATCCTGGCAATATAGTAGATAGCAAATAAGTACTTTCCTTTAAAAAAGATAAATATTTCTGAATATTTGCTAATCTGGGTAGTGATTCCGCTATTAAAATTAGCATAAGACCTGAGTTTTATTAGAATAGCATGCTTGGTGCCTAGTAGGAATGCAATAAAAATTAGCTTAAAAAGATGAGTTTCCAGATGATTGTTTTGTGGGCTCATAAATAAAGATGCTTGTAAGTGTTTTTATTGTTTTGCTCCTGACCCTCCCTCAGGGTTATATCTTTACTGCATGTTCCATATTTAATTTCATGATCACATTGAATATCAGAGAAATAAAAAACAAGTTATGTTCATGGATACTGACCTCCATTGTTTAATAATAATAATAGCTATCATTTCAATAAATATTTATTCTTTGTCTATTAGTTTACATGCCTTATTCTTTTTTGTAATTTTTATTAAGGCATATTTAAATGCAAGTTATGAGTTTTGCAGATGTGTACAATTGTATAACCTATATCTTTATTAAGATATCAAACATTTGCATCACCCCAGAGAGTTAACTTATGTGCCTTCCCAATCAGCCACCTCCCCTCCACTCAGCAACCACTGTTCTGATTTTTATTGCAATAGGTTAGTTTTTCCTGTTCTATAACTTTATATATAATACATATACAATATTTTCTTTTTGTGTCCCATTTTTTTCAGTCAGAATAATGTTGCTGAGGTTCATGCATGTTGTTGGAAGTGTCTGTAGTTCATTATTCTTTATTCCTGAGTAGTATTTCACTTTATAAATATACCATAGTTTCTTTGATCCATTCTCCTGTTGATAGACAGTTGAGTTGTTTTCTTTTTCCTTTGCTAGTATGAATAAAGTTGCTATGAATATTTATATATAAGTTTTTATATCTAGGAGTGAAATTGCTGGGTCATATTGCATATTTATGTTTAAGTACATTAAAAACTGTCTAACACAGCTGTCAAAGTGATTTACTATTTTATGCTTCTACCAACAATATATGAGAATTCTTGTTGTTCCACATTCTTGCCAACATTTATTTTTCTCTGTCTTTTTATTTTAGTGAAATGAAATCACATTTCATTGTGGATTTACTTTACATTACCCAGATAGCTAAAGTATTGAGCAATTTTTTCTGGGCTTATTTTGCATATTTATAGATCTTTCTTTTGTGAAGCATCTACATAGAATTTCTTTCTTCATTTTTGATTGATAGTCATGCTGGATATAAAATTCTTGGTTGACAATTATTATTTTTATTTCCTTTCAGCACATATAACGTATCATCTCACTGACTTCTTTCTGGTCTCCATATTTTCTGAAGAAGCTAGCCATTAGTATTAAGGATGCCTTGCATGTGATGATTTATCTTCCTCTAGCTTCTTTCAAGATATTCTCTTTATCTTTTACTTTTGACATTTTGACTACGATGTTTCTAGATGTGAAGGTCTCTGAGTTTATCTTAGAGTTTGTTGAGGCTGTTGAAGGTATAGATTGATGTTTTTCTTCCCCCTCAAGATTGGGAACTTTCTGTCATTTCTTTAAATATTCTTTTTGCCCCCTTTTTATTCTGGGATATCCATTATGAATATGCTGTTATGCTTAATGGTCTGCCACAGGTCTCTGAAGATCTGTTTTTTTCTTCAACCTCTTTTTTTTTTCCTGTCTCTCTAATTGGACAATTACAGTTCACCTATCTTCAAGCTCACTGATTCCTTCAACTACAAGCTTCAATCTGTTGTCAAGCACCGATAGTGAATTTTTGCTTCAGTTGTGATATTTTTAACTTCAGAATTTCTATTTGGCTCCTTTTCAATATTTTCTCTTATTGATATTCTCTATTGGATAAGACATTGCTCTCACAGTATCCTTTAGCTCCTTAGACATGATTTATATTAAGCATTTTTAACATAGGTGATTTTATTTATTTATTTAGAGACAGAGTCTCACTCTGTCATCCATGCTGGAGTGCAGTGGTACAATCACTGGGTTCAAGTGATTCTCCTGCCTCAGCCTCCTGAGTAACTGGAACTAAAGGTATGTGCCACCACACCCGGCTAATTTTTTTTTACTTGTACTAGAGATGAGGTTTCAACATGTTGACCAGGCTGGTCACAAACTCCTGACCTCAAGTGATCCACCTGCCTTAACCTCCCAAAGTGCTGGGGTTACAGGTGTGATAGACTGTGTCTAGCCTGCAATTTAAAAAAAAAGTCTGATCTTCTCCAAAAACAGTTTTATTGATTGCCTCATTTCCTGTGTATGGATGATACTTTCTTGTTTCTTTGCACATCTCATAAAATTTTATTTAAAACAGGACCTTTTAAATAGTATAATGTGACAACTCTGGAAATCAGATCTCTTCTCTCCAGTGTTTGTTTATGTTGCTGATTGTTAATATTGTCATTGCTGCTTGTTTGTTGACTAATTCTGTAAAGTCTATTTTGTATGTTGTGTATGGCTACTGAAGTCTCTGGTTAGCTTAGTGGTCATCTAATGATCTAATTATTGGACAGATACTTTCTTAAATACCTGAGTACAGTAAGTGTCCCCAACTTTTTCAAGTGGCTCTGTATGAATAGTGGGGCATGTCTTCAACACTCAGGCATGGGTAAAATGGTTTACAACTTTGCATTGGCCTTTACTTCCTATTTGTGTAATGCCTCCCTTTTAGCCAGAAGTGAGACATTAGGGCCTTCTCAGATTTTTCCTGAGCATGTGTACAGTCTTATACACGGTTTGGATTTGTGTCTCCACCCAAATCGCATGTCACATTGGAGGAGGGGCCTGGTGGAAGGCGATTGGATCATGTGTGTGGATTTCCCCCTTGCTGTTCTTGTGATACTGAGTGAGTTCTCATGAGATCTGATGGCTTAAAAGTGTATGGCACTTCCCCATTCTCCCTCTCTCTCCTGCTGCTATGTGAGGAAAGTGCTTGTTTTCCCTTCCGCCATGATTGTAAATTTCCGGAGGCCTTCCAGTAATGCTTCTTGTTAAACCTGCAGAACTGTGAGTCAATTAAACCTCTTTTTTTCATAAATTACCCAGTCTCAGGTAGTTCTTTATAGCACTGTGAGAACTGACAGCCTTCCACCTGTGCATGGTCTTCTAAATTTTTAGTAATATGTTGAAACTTTCTGAAACAACGTATGTGCACAGCTTAATTTCCAGCTTTTCCTTTTAAGATTTTTTACTTAGTTTCTTATTTGCCCCAGTTGTTATCATCATCTTAGGTCACCATGGTGTTAAAAATTCATGACTGATTGTTTTCAACAAATACCGCTGGTGGAAGTGCTGAGTGGAGTCTGAGCCAGGTCAAAGAAAAACAAGCCATAGAATGGGGGTTTTCAGAGAGTGTCAGACATGTCAAATTTTGATAGTTGTCTGAGAATAGTTTTTTGGGAAGCTCCAAATGTATTTTGCCTTCTTCAGTGCCTGCTAGGCTTCTGGGTTTTACTGGGATCAAGGAGCTGTTGGTTTTCAGTGCTACTATGGAGCTGGGAGACAAGGATGGGGATAGGACAACTTAAAATGCCACAAAAATCACTGTCCTTATTGGGGTTTAGTTATTTTTCATGACCAAATGCTTCTCAGATTGTTGCAGGATTTCTTGAAAAATAATCTCAAGGGTTCTGAGGAAAACGATTTTGCCCATCCTTGCTGTTGTTTTTACTGCTTTTGTGGAGGAGCAGCTTTCCAGGGGTATGGCTCTGGTATTCCTGCTAGAGGCACAGAAATAGGAAGGAGGTGCTGAATAAGTAGAAGTATTGCTTGATATGTCTTTTATGTCTTTTGGTAAGTAGATGTTAATTTTGATGTAGTTGAATTCATGAATTTCTTCTTTTATGGTTAGAAGTTTCTGCATCCTATCTTAAAAAAGTCATTGCCTACTCCAAGGTCATTCAGTATTTTTTTTTTAACGCTTTCTTTTAGAAGCCTTATAGTTTTAACTTCCAGGTTTCTATCTGTGATCTCTCTTGATGTATTATCTGTATAATGTGACATAGGGTCAATATTATATTTTCCCATGTAAATACCCTTTTTTTCCTAGCATCTTGTCTTGAAAGGACTTTCTTCTCTCCATTGGATTGTTTCAATACTTCTGTTGAAGTTGTACATGTGGGAGTCATTTTTGAATCTGTGTTATTTTCAATTGATCAAATGTCAATTCTTTCTTTAATAGCACATGTTCTAGATTTCTATAGCTTTATAGTAAGTCTTGAAATGGGGTAATGAAAGTCCTCCCTCCAACTTTTTCTTCTTTATCGAGGTTATTTGGCTATTTTTTTTTTTTTTATTGCTATATACATTTTTAAGTCAGCTGGATTTGGATAAAGATTGTGTTGATTCTAAGTATCAGTTTGGGAAGATTTGATGTCTTAGTGTTAGTAGTACTGATCTTTCAATACACAAATATGATATGTTTATTTATATCTTTAATTTTTGTCAATGATGTTTTATAGTTTTCAGTGTAAGGTCTTACAAGTATTTTATTGTATCTGTCCTTTAGTAATGCATGTTTTTTAGTGCTATTGTTAACAGTATTTTTAAATTTTTATTTTTTAATTTGTAGTTGCATGTATACAGAAATACAGTTGACTTTTATATATGGTATCTGTACACTAGGACTCCAAACTTACTCATTCTGTAGAATGAGTTGATTTTTGCAGATTAGTTGGAATTTTATGTAATCATGACATTTGCAAATAAAGATAATTTTACTTTTTCCTTCCCAATATGTATGCCTTTATTATTATTCTTATTCTTATTATTATTATTAACTTTATTTTCCCTCTCTTTTCACACTGGCTAGAACTTCCATTACAATGTTGAATAAAAGTGGTGAGGGCAGACTTCCAGATTTGTTTCAGTGTTAGGGAGATGATACTCAGTTCTGTACCATTATGTATGATGTTACTTATAGATTTTTTCATATGTATTCTTTATCAGACTGAGGACATTTTTTTTCCTTATCATTTTTATTTTTTGCAAGTAGGCCTGCAGGATACATATGAAGTGTTATTCTAGTTAATGATGAGTTAGTTGCTAGGAAGGTAGGAGAAATTAAAAGAACAAGTATACCTGCAGGCCAAACTGGATGGGATGAAAAAAGGCCATATAATAGGAATATAGACAAGCTGGGCTGTGTTGAAGAAACCAGACTTCTCTTTGTGGCTCTGCTGCCAACTTCCTATTAAACCTTAAATAAGACACTTTATTATTTTTGTCATGTATCTGAGACAGAGTTTGACTCTTGTCACCCAGGCTAGAGTGCAATGGCATGATCTCAGCTCACTCTAACCTCTGCCTCCCAGATTCAAGCAAGTCTCCTGCCTCAGCCTCCCAAAAGCTGGGATTACAGGCTCCCGCCACCATGCCTGGGTAATTTTTGTATTTTTAGTAGAGACGGGGTTTTGCCATGTTGACCAAGCTAGTCTCAAACTCCTAACCTCAGGTGATCCACCCATCGTGGCCTCCCAAAGTGCTGGGATTACAAGCATAAGCCACTGTGCCCTGCCATGGCACTTTATTTTTTACCTAGCACTAAAAGATATAGCTGAGAGCCAGGTTGATTTCAGAAAGAATTTGGTAGAGTTACAAAGGTGTTTTAAAAATTTGTAAAATAAGAAATGTAAGAAGAGATTGATAAGGATGGACTTCCTTTATCTGCTATAAAAAAGGCTGAGATTTAAATCTTTTAATACTACTTTTAGTTCACTACACCAGGACAACTATTCATCTGCTCTTTTGTCTCTGGGTACCTTCACATCCCTTTTCTCCAAAACCACATGCTCTTGGTTTCTTTAGCTATATTGCAGGTCTTGAGATCAGGTAATGCTGTGTTCCCTAGCTCTACTTTTAAGTAATTATTTTGCTAAAGTATCTTCATCTGAATCATCTGGGACGAATTCTCTTTCCTTCCAGGAAAGAGATACACCTCACTGATACAAATTGGCAGTGTGTCTCCTCAACACATAGGTGTGCTCTGGGGTCTTTGTAGGCTTAACCGTTGTGCCTAGGGCTGACATCGAAATAGGTAGTTAGGTCTTTGCCTCTCACCACAGACCTCCCATTATATCTATGACACTCTGAATTACAGCTTAGGAAAATAATTTTAACTACTTTGAATGTCATTTGACTCCATTCCTTCGGATCATGCAGGATTTTTTCATTTTTATGAACCCCTTTTGAGAACACAGATAGCCTTATGAGGGACAGTTGCCTTCAGTTGACAGCCTTGGATGGGGGTTGTCTAGTCAATGATACCATCAGTTTTGCAAGATTGTGGTTGTGATAGTATAGGCATCCAGGTGAAATTGAAGGGGGAAGGGACCAAGTGTGCTAACATCGAAATGGGGAGTGGGATGCTAATGATACACTTTTCTTGTCAGTTTTACTGGGAAGAGCCCTGTGGAAATTTAAATCCTTTCCCCTAAAATTTCTTTGAAGTCCCAAAAGGCTTATGTTCTTAAGGTTATTTCTGTTCCCAGGCTAATGCTTTTCCTAAATTTGTTCAATTCTGGATTATCTTTTTATCTCAGTAGGCAAAATCTATTCTGTATTCATTGACCTGCATATAAAATTCAGCTCCTTCTCCAATTTCCATATTCATTAGACCTCACTGCCTTTAAGACAAGGAGTGGACTTCCCTGAAGATACAAGTCCAGGTGGGAAATATGGCGGAGATAAAGGAGGCATTTCCATGACAGCGTACAACAACTTCCAGTTGAGCATTAGACTGTGTTCTTAAAATGCTCTTTATTCACCCTATACCAGGACATTTGCCTGAATGTTTATGCCCCCTCTCAATTCTAAAATCCTAATCCCCAAGGTGATGGTATCAGGAAGTGGGGCCCTTTGAGAGGTGACTAGGTCTTGAGGGTGGAGTCTGCATGAATGGGATTAGTGTCCCTTTAAAAGAGACCCAAGCAAACATGTTTGCCTCTTCCTCCAAGTGAATTGAAATGACACCTTCTATGACCAGGAAGTAGACCCTCACTGGGCATTGAATCTGTTGGCACCTTGATCTTGGGCTCGCCAACCTCCAGAACTGTGAGAAATAAATGTCTGTTGTTCAGAAGCTGCCCCGTCTATGGTGTTTTGACATATATATCAATAATGATATATATGGTGTTAGATACATATAGAGCTATATATATATAGATCTAACTATATATATAAAGCTACATAAGGAATTCTGATTAATAGTTTGAACCATGAGTAGTGAGAATAAAATTATTCTAAATTTTGACAAGGGAAATGGTTGTTTTATTTTTTAAGATGTTATTTTACTGGCGCATGTTCTAATTAGCCTCCTCCAATAAAAGCAGAACCTTTTTATTTAGTAACTGACTCCCATCTGATACTCTGGGGTACTATAATTTTGTTGTTTCTGTATATTTGATTATTATTAATAATCCAAAACTGATAGAGGTGCTGATAGTTTATATTTCTGGAAGGCTAGAAGTTGACCTGTGAAAAGCTGATGCTCTATGATTTTATAGGCTAAAAGAGAAGTTAATGCCACAGAGGTTAAGATCTTATTAATTCATAGAGTGTAAATTACTCTTACATCTAATTTAGCAGTAGTTTTAAGCATTTCTTTCCTGACTTTTATAAATCTCGATTTCTTATTTATACTTTGAATTTGCATTTGTCTTCTCTACTTGTTACTTTACTAATGAGTTAAATAAAACTTGGTCAGATACTACTATGTGTATGAGAATGATGTTTTTAATGGGAACGTGTTTAAGTATTATTAGTTTATAAAGGGTAGCGTTATCATGGGAAGGCACCCAAGGTTTCATGGGGGCAACTGGAAAAGAGAAGTCAGCATTTTGAAGTTAGCCAAACCCTATCATGCTAAATTCAAACTTTGGGTGTGGTTTTGAAGTATGTGTATTTGCTAGGGTTGCCATAACAAAGTACCATGCATTGAGTGGTTTAAACAACCAAAATTTATTGTCTCACAGTTCTGGAGGCTGGAAGTCCATGATCAAAATATCGGCAGGGTTGGCTCCCTCCAGGGGCTGTGAGGGAGAATCTCTCCCGCAGCTGCTGGTGGTTGCTGGCAATCTTCAGTGTTCCTTGGCTCGTAGAACCATCACCCCAATCTCTGCCTTCATCTTCACATGGCTTTCTCCCTATGTGTGTGTCTGGGTCCAAATCTCCCCTTTTTATAAAGACACAGTCATATTGGGTTAAGGCCCTGTCCTTATGACCTCATCTTAACTTGATGACCTCTGTAAAGACCCTATCTTAAAATATGGTAACATTCTGAGATACTAGGAATTGGGACTTCAACATAGGAACTTTGGGGAGACACAGTTCAGCCCATAACAGTATGATTATTTTCTCCATTCTCAAGGATTACTTTTTCCCTCAAGTGATACCATAAGGAGAAGAATGTCTTTAACTCTGGAGAGAATCTCAGTTAAGTCATCTTACCATGTTTTAAAATGAGATTTGTTGCCACATCCCACGCCAAGCCTGTACCAGTATTGCCTTATGGATGTGGTTAGGAAAGATTACACTTGGGAAGTAAATCCTGCCTGAGAGATGAGTTCACAAGTTCTCAGGGGCATTTAGCGCCAGGCCATTTTTACACATTAAACAAAAAAAAATGAAAAAAAAAAAAGTCTTTTGGGCATTGCATTTATTTACGTGAATATAATAAATACTTCCAATGGCATTTGGATTGCATGTTTGCACGTGTTTAATATGTCGGTAAATCTCTCTGAGGAAAGTGCGCAGTGCTTTCTGATTTTGTATTAGGAAGATGGGTGAGGCAGGGAAGAGGAATGATTCCTTAGGCAACTATGGAATTATTTACTGACTAAAAGAGGAAATCTTCTGTTTGAATAACCCCTTTGAACTGCCTGACACGTGGTGGAAGCTTGTGAAATGTTTGTTGAATGAACAGAAGTGTCCAGGGAACTTAGACTATTTGAGAGCAATCAAAAAGCACATATTTATTCAGAGATTTACCATGTACCTAACTTTGGCTGATGCTGTGGGGGCCTGCTGATGGGTGTACGAACAATAATAGCAGCAACTATCGTTTGTGCTTACTCTGTGCCAAGCATCTTGCACACATTTTTTTCCACTATTCTCTGAGTTAGGCACCATTTTTATTTTACATATAAGGAAACTGAGGCTAAAAGACATCAAGCTATGTTAATTGATAAGGTAAGGTGTGTGCTTTACTTCTGCACTCCAATCAATGCCTACTAAACATGTCCTCTTGCTAGTAGAAGTTTGCATTCTTGTTCTAGAGATAGGAAATTTATAATTAGGGCAATTAGAAAAGTAGTATAGAAAAGGTGAATTTTATAGTATGTCTGGTTTGCTATGTATATGTGTACTGTCAGCATTTTATAAAAGTTTCAGGTTGTGAAATGGTTAAGTATATAACTTCTGGAGTTAGATGCCTGCGTTCAAATCTTACTCGGACCTCTTCTTACCTGTGTATCCTTGGACATGGAGCTTACGTGTTCTCCATAAGCTCCATTGAGAATATTTATTATTAAAAAAATGGGAAATTTCTTATAAAATAGGGATCATACCTTATTATTGCGAGGGATACATAAAATATGTAAAATGATACAGTGCCTGGCAGAATGTATTTTCTGTTCAAATGTCAGCTTCTCAAAGGTGGCAGTGATTTGTGTCTGTTTTATTTGTTCTTGTATCCTACACATTTAGAACAGTGCTTGACATCAAATAGACATTCGGTAAATTCATTGTTGAATGGATATATTTCAATATGTAAATGCCTGAGCTTAGTCACATTAACAGACATAATAAAGCAGTCAGATGTTTGCACATCTATGTGGAACAGTGGTTCGTGCCGGGATACACATTAGAAATACCTGGAGGGCTTTGAATGGACTGCTTCTTAAACCCCATGGTAGGCAAAGGTTGAGTACCAATGTTGGAGAATCACTGTGAAGGTAACAAATGTAGAATAACACTGGTATAGTATGTTGAAGATTCAATACCAAAAGTGATTTTCTGAATGACTCCAGGGGATGAATTTCTTAGGAAACAAAACACAGCCTTTGGTTCAATAGTAATTGCATCCTTCAACATTTCAATGTACATTAAAATAATAAAATACTTTGAGTTCATATATAACATGGAATAGGATTTAGGCTCAAATAATTACACATGGTTTGTTCCCTGACATAAATCACTGGTGAAGTTTGTGTGGGGCTTGGGACAATTTTTTTATTGTGTGGGCTATCCTTCGCATTGTAGGCATCTTGTCTAAGTCAACCAAAAAGCATTGTGAGCTGCTTTGAATATAAGCAAAGGTAGTGCCCATATGGTGTAAGAAAAAAGACAACAACACACAAGGTGATTAAGAACTCTCTTGGGGAATCAAACCAAGACACTGAGTAACTTCTTAGACAGCTGGTTCCTTTTCTAGAACAACAGGGTAAGTTCACCAGTCT
Organism: Colobus angolensis palliatus; assembly: GCF_000951035.1. Classification (NCBI taxonomy): domain Eukaryota; kingdom Metazoa; phylum Chordata; class Mammalia; order Primates; family Cercopithecidae; genus Colobus; species Colobus angolensis. Next base: position 5,757,511 of record NW_012115154.1, on the reverse strand, counting down.
CTGATGTGTCAATCTTTAGGAGGATAAAAGATTTCCTGATTCTCTGGTGCTTCTCTGCTCTGCAAGAAGAATCCTGATTCTGTTCTTACCTGCAGCATCACCCAGAGAGGGAGCTGGCAAATGGGGATAGATAGAAAATGGGAGCCACATAAACCTACAATCAGACTGAAACTGGAACCAGAGGAAATTGAGAGAAATTTGCAAAATGGGTAATTAGAAAAGGGTATCTCTGGCTAAATAACCACTTAGTTGCATGTTTTCCATAAATTTTTAAATTTACATTTATGAAGAGTGTATGCCACATGTTTCATTAAACACACTGTAAAAATGTTAACACTATGATATGCCCTTTACAAGTGTGGCAAAGGGATTCCATTTTAACGTTGATCACACAAAGCCGTTTTGATGTTTCTCATGCTTCTTAACACTGGATTCTACGTTATTTGCATTTATTTTTAAAGAGCTGCTTTGAAGGATTTCTGACTCTCTCAGGCAAGAATATCACTGAAATGTAAGGTCTGGGATATAATTCAAATCATCCTAATCCGGTTTCTCAACCCTTGATCTAATCAGCAAGCTGTTTTGCTTAGCTTCTTGGTCAAGTTCATTCATTCACTCAGAAAGCATTTCTTGAATATAGACTGTGTCTACCTCAGGGCTGGAATGTAATAAGATTAGTAGATGGATTGAGCCCTGTCCTTTAGGAGTTTATAGTCTTATTGAATGAAGTGAAGAAAATAATATGATGCTATTTAAAATGTATAATGGCTTTTACATTTTAAATATGTTAGAGCTCTTTCAGGTAATTGATATTAACTTTGACGTTGTATTATTGAAACTGCATTATAGTATATTTTCTTTTCACATCTATTTCACAGTTAATATCACAGTTCTTTTCAAAGAAGCACTTGTGATTATCACCATCCCCTATGAAGAAGCATTGTTGTGAAATTAATAGAAAGAATCATTGGCATTTCATGGTTTTGCTGACCGTGGGCTTGAGAGGATTCTGAGCAGAAGGAAAGAACAAGTTGAAACCCCATTGATTTTTTTTAATAGGAGAAAATTGCAGCATAAAACTACTGCCCCCTCATCCCACTCCCAACCACACGCCAAGTTCTACCAGACTCTTAAGCGTCATCATCTACCACCAAGATAAATTCAAATAGAAAAATAACTTTCACTAACTTTTATTTGAGGTCTGAGATATAATAAAACTATTTTCTTATTTTGGAAGAAAATGTGTATACATGTATGAATTATTGGAGAAAAGGATTTTCTCCCATGGTTATTTAAAAGAATGGAAAGTTCTAATCAGAAGTTATTTCCTACACCCTGTTGTACCTAAATATATTTTTCTATTTGTATGTCCTTTTGTGAGGGCAATTAGAGTTACAAACTGGCAGCCACTTTCATGTTTTTTACTTACTTTTTCTCCTAATTAATATTTATATGTATAGACATAAAACCAACCTTAAATTTGTATCCACAAAGAGAAATACATGATCAACAAAAGGCCTTACTTGTTTCTTTTCCCAGGCTAGAAAAGAGTGCGATTTGACTGTAATTTCATTCAGGGTTAAATGTTTGTATGTCTCTTATCATATAGCCACATTGTCTTTCAGAGGCACACGTGGCTTGCATCCTTGAATCCTAATTTGATTATTTCAGCAATTGGCTCCTCCTGGCAGTCCTAATTAGGAAGAGTAACCAGATTTTGGTGGTCAGAGTCTACAAGTTCTGATGAGTTAAACTCATTTGTCTTGTGGTTTCTACTGGTGCCTGACAGTAGAATTTTATTTTCTCTTTTTTTTTTAATCAAAACTGTCTGGGACAGTTAATGAAAAAATGAAAGATCTGTGTTTTTCTCATTAAACTAAGATTTAGGAATTCTTCAGCCATTCTAAGAGTTTGCACCTGGGTATGGTTTGGGTTTTTTTTTTTTTTTTGTAAGGACACTTAATTTAGGTTGTGGTGACTGTTAAGGAATCAAATGTAGAACCTGTGTGCTCCAACTCTGCAGAGATCTGATTTTCTTATGATGAAAACTGTAGCTCAGAGTCCCCATACAGAGCCCTTCAAAGCCAGAGAAAATCCTCATAAAAATGCTACAGAAGTTCCTTCAACATAGGTGGAGGAAAACTGTTTTGAGATGAAAGATCACTGTGTAAGATTCTTCCACTGTTACTTTCTTATTGCTCGATGATATGGAATATGCTTTGGGGTGAGGGGCCGAAATTGATGTTGCTAATTGTTTGCCTTGGTGAAAGTGAGGAATGAGAATATTGTGTCATCATTAAAGGCCTCCATCTTCATAATGACCCTTTCGGGGATTATATAAAGCAAGTACATTGTCTACTACCCAGTGGGAGCTTTTGAAAGTAGGCTACCAGCAAGCTTGATGTGATCACTTCCAACTACTGAAGACCTACCCACTATTTCTGGGACTTCCTGTATAGGAATACAAGAGACTTAAAAAAAAAAAAAAAAAAAAAAAGAAACCAAAGGTCTAGACACTTGCCGAGCTCTCTGACATACTTGGTAATTGATTAATGGTTGCACAATCCTGGATTCGTTACTGGCTTCTACTCAGCATTGCCTCGGGCTTGGGGACTGCTGTTCATCTTGCTCAACTTTACCAATTATTTTTTTGGAGGGGGTTTGCAGAGGTCACTGAGCAGGACGGAAAGACTACCTGCCCTTCAGAGTGCAAGAAAGCTTTTAAAGTCTGCTCCTGTTCCTTCCCCTTTATATGAGGCAAGTTTCTTTTCCTTTGGGGACTCATTTGTGATGGAATTCACCACAGATCTGGCCACCACTGCTTTCCTTTCCTCCATTCCACTGTCCGGAGCCTTGTTCTTCTCTGTAGTCCAAGGGGTTGGGAAGTCTGAGGATCTGGGCCTGTCTGGGGATCCAGGGTGTCTGCAGGCCTTATCTCAGAGATGGCAGATTCTTACTGCAGTTTTTCAGGTCATATGAGACTAGCTGAAGAGAGCCAAATGAAGATAAAGTAAATAATGAAATTGCCAATGTTTTCTTTAGCGTGCCCCTTGATGGGCATTGGAAAGTTGTGGTCCCAGCTGGCTAAATGTACATGTTCCCACAGAGCAAAGTTTAAGAACTTTAGTGCACAGAAGAGAACCTTAGGAGTGTGTGTAAATGCAGCTTCCCGTGCCTCACCCTCCAGCTGATTCAGGACTCAGAGTTGCAGCATCACAAGACTCTTCTGATTCTATTTCAGGTACTTCTCAGACCACACTTAGATACTATTATAGAGGAAAAGCCCCTCTCCCTTCTATGGAGCGACTTAGTTAAATCACAAATCAGCGCTCATGTTTAAGCTCTAGACCCTTGTGAGACATTTTTCATGAGTCCGTTCAGAAACTGAACTTCCACGATTCCTGACGATCCCACAGATCTCCCTAGGTGATCCCTGCTTTTTTTTTCTTCTTCCTGTTCTTATTCTCACCACTATGCTTTAACTGCTCCTCCCTTCCCTTTGCTCAGCAATGATCATATTTGCTTTGCTAAAGTAGCCCCTCTTGTTTCATTTCTTTGCAGACTAAGATCAGGGCTGACTATCCCAACCTCTCCCAATTCATACCCTCCTTTCTGACCTGAATTCTGTTATGATCCACTCGGCAAATCTAGCATCTAATTAGCGTTTAGGCTTTATCTTACTGTGGGTCTTGGTAAGATATTGGATGTGCAATTTCTTGGCAGATGCAAAGCAGTCTTTTCCCATTTAGAACCTCAAGCTCATGTAGTCCTCTGCAGGGGTAAGGAGGATAGGGAAAGGATGATATTCTTGAGAGGAGAGTAAAATAACAATGAACTTTCAGCTGTAACCAGCTTAGAGAGTGCTTTGCCGGCAAATGGAGGCATTTCAGTAGGAGACCTCAGGAACCCATTTTTCTTGCTTTTAGTCGCTGGCAGTCTTAAAGTTGCTCAAGTATGGTCAATGCCCAAACCCTAGGTCTTTTTCCATAAATGAAGAGTCAAGACCTTTGTTCTTTCTCTCTACTCTGAATAGAGGATTATATTTTAATTTTTGGCTCTGAAGCATTATTTCCCCACAGTGGTCCCCTCGGCCTCCCTGTCTTTTGGGACTTGCCACCCTCTATTGACACCATGCACTTTACAGAGGTATATTCCAATACATTGGTAAAGATTTTCAGATGTGGAAGAGGCTAACTCAGGCATTGTTTCTACCCCATGGGAAATTTCGAGCTCTGTATGAGATTCTGATGTTGGTTTTTCTTTGTTTTTGTTTTTGTTTTTCTTCTTGCTGCAGGAAAGCAATCTCCCGGGCAGGCCTCCAGCATCTGGCTCCTGCACATCCCCTCAGCCTTCCTGTGGCAAATGGTCCAGCCAAGGAGCCCAGAGCGACTTTGGACTGGAGTGTAGGTGTCGGCTTTTTCATTTAAACATCACTTCAGTGCATGTTTTGTGTCTCTCATTCTCAGAATTCCTCTAGCTACAAGGAAGACTTGCTTAGTAATTTTCAATATTGCCCGCTGACCTGTCCTCAGATACCTTAGCTGTAGCTCCATTTCCAAACTCCTATGACCATCGCTCTTTATATGAAGTCAGATGTGTTCAAGACTAAGATAAAAGCTTCCTGAATCATTTGAAGTACTACTGCAGCTGTAAGATTAAAAAGTACCTCGTGCGCATGCTTTATTGGTTTCTGTCAAGTTGATGATGAATAAAGCCTACCCTTAATGCAACATCACACAATCTAAGTTTTGATTTCCTCAGCTTGAGCTGAGTTTTTCTGGGTGCTTTTTTCCCCAGAGGATTACAGGCACTTTGTGTCATTCTATTGCTTTTCCTTCCTCCCCTAACCCAAAGGTAGATGGGTCTTGCATCAGTAGGTTGGGTATATGAGCTGATGTTAACATTTTAACCATAACACACTCACAAAAACTATTGACTTGAAGATTATAGTCTGAAACTCTTTAGTTGATTAAACACATTTATTGAGAGTCTTCAATGAGTCAAGTTCTTGGCCGAGTAACTGTTTCTAACTGTAGACCCAAAGGCTTTGTCCGTTCCTGAAGCAATGTGAGGAAAAGGTATCAAGGGACAGAAGGGCTTCCCTGAAGTCCTGCCAGCCTTCCCTGATGATGAACCTTGTTTAGAACTTTTAGTTAAATCTGAATAGAAGGGATAATCCATGTTCTTTTTCTCCATAGGAAAGAGAAAGGTGGGGTGGGGGAAAGGAAACCCATGCCATGATTTGATATCCTCTGTATTGTAACATTTCTTCCACTCCTCTCAGCACACACTTATTAATATCCTTATTTTACATTTTAGATGCATACCAGTGTAAATTCTGCCCACATTTATGAATTGCCTGGCAAAAGACTGGATGTACTTGAACTACAGCTTCTCCCTTGGTGGAGATATTGTTATACTGAGAGTGTTCAGATGCTGCCTGAGCCTGTTGAATTGGTGTATAGAAAGAATATTCCTTTCCTGGAGTTTTCTTCTTTATTCCAGGACAGCTATTTAATAAACTCTTAACCCACAATAGAGTATATTTGCACCAGTGTTTGCATAATTAAAAATAATTAAATGCATAAACATAAATAAAACCTAAGAGGGGTATGCATGGAGCAATGATGAGAGTGTGTTGTATATTAAGGAACCGAAAGAGTTAGTTTAATGTTCACGATGTTCCAAACAATCCTGTAGTCTGCAGCAGCAGGGCCTTCTTTGAGGTGAGAGATTCTAATGAGGGGTAGTTTAATCACTTAGAGGGGAACATTCGTTAATTCCCTTCTCTGCCCTTTTGTGTGACATTAGATAAGTCACTGATTTCTCTCAGCTTCAGAGTCCTCATCTGTAGACGGGGATAATTGTAGCTCTATTTCATGGATGTTGTTAGGATCAAATGTGACAATCAGTGAAAAAGTTCTTTTTTGTAAACTGTGCAGCCAGCAGATTTATTTATAAAAGTAATTGATGAATTCACTAATTCATCAAACATTTGTTGAGTTCCTGCTTTGTACTAGAATCTATGTTGGTTACTTGGGATTCTGAGGTGAAGAAGATATGGTTTCTGCCTTCAAGGGGCTTAGAATCCTGTGGGCAGAAAGGAAATCAACATAAAAATACAGGGTAATGATGCCTAGAACACAGGGGTCAGCGGGCATCACTGGAATGCAACAAAAGGACATTCCGTTCCCATTTGATGTTGGAAATACTTATCAGAAAGTGCTTTTTAAAAGAAGTGTCCTGCCTGAGCCAGAGCTTGGCTGCAAGGTATTATTTTCTGATTCCTGTAGAGAGGTATGTACTCTAATATTTCATCAAAATGGTATTTTTGGCCAGTGGTGGGAGGCTGCAGTACAGGATGAGGGAAAAGCAAATAGGAATGAAGGCTGGGTTTGTGCGTAGTGATCTTTTATCCCTCCCTCTTCTCCCCTTTTCTTTGATTGTGGGTACCCCGTCTCGGAGGTCTGTTGAAAGTATGGCATGACACACAACACTTAGCTAACATTTAACAATGGAGGGAAAATCGAAAGCCTATCCTGAAGACAGTCCATCTAAGGGCTTAGAGATTGATGTGTAAGGAGTTATGAGATGTTACTCTGGAAAAAAACCAACATATCTGTGGGCTGATTTTGGTGTCAGCAAACAGAAACCAAACCGTGACCAACACACTACACTCATTTATTACAATTGTGTAAAGCGTTTGTTTCAGAAAAGAGGAAAAAGCAGATTTTTAAAAGAATTTCAGTGACTTTTTCTTTTGCTAAGACTTTAGATTTCTTGTATTACTTTAGTATGCTCTTCTGTTCAAGGAGCCAACCAGGGATTTCTTTGTTCCATTTAAGGTGCAAAAACAGTCACCTCTCTGTGCCATTCCCTCTCCTCCACCCTCTTGTTTGGTTCCCTCATCTCCTACCATTAGTCTATTCTTTTGGACTCAATGTATGCAAATGAGCAATCTTTACTCAATTCAGTATTACTATTTATTGAGCAATGATTAGGGTTGGAGCCTCTTTGATTCTTTCAAATGAAAAGGAAGGTGGCAGGAGCTTATAAAAAGGTGGGGGGAACTCCAGTCTCTTGCCTTTGATAAGGTAAAGGTCCCCAGTAGTGCTAAGTTGTGCTTCTGAGGGTCTTGACCACACTGGCAGACGGGGTCCAGCAGACGGGGTCCACTGGGATGACGAGGGTCCTGTTTTTCCCTTTCACACCCAGCTTGGCTCTTGGGTCAAAATTCTCTCTGCTCTGTAATGCTTTGGCTCAGGGGAATGAATGGGGATCACCTCAAAGGCCTCTACTACTATGATTCTCTGGCTTATGTTACTCTATTCTTCTTCCTTCATCTGTAAGGAAAAAGATTAAAAAACTGTTCACGGTGTGTCTGAAGTTGTAAAGTCAGAGTGAACCTGGAATTAGGATCTTAGTCCCCAAGTTTCTACTTATTGTGGAATCCCAAAAGGGCCATGTTCTGACACTAGCCTATGTGCCAAAGTCATCTGAAGGGACACAGTGATTTCCTAAATATACTTTGGCAAAAGACTTTGAAGAGAGGTCTGTTTGTGGGGTGCCTGAGATACAGGTGAGCACTGATTTAGTGTGCATAGAGTGTAGGCACCTGCACTTCTTGGCCAGGAGGGTGCTATTATAGCAGACAGTTTTTATGCTTTGGATACATGAACTTAATAATTTTCTTTAAGCATTCCAGTTTTGTGTTCTCATTTCCCTGTTTGTGATATATAGACTCTCTCTCTCTGTTAGTTTTAGCTTGTTTCTCCCAAACATTCTCTCCTACTGTGTTTTACTCAAATGGCTTATTATGACTTTTAGGATTCTCTGTCCCATATGGGCTCATTCTTTGAAGATTTTTTGCCAATAGATATTTACTGAGGCTGCCTGTGCACCGGCATTTCCCTCCATGCATGTCAGGGATAGAACCTGTAACGGTGTGTGGAGAGTATCTGGCTTAGTCTTCAGTATGGTGCCTGAGTCTTCTATTGACAACAGTGGACGCTGGGATCAACCCAGTATGAAAATTGCTATTTCCTCTAGAGATTTTCTTTTTTGTTCTCTGCCAAGCCATGCTCATCTTTTCAATCAACCCGATTCTATTTATCTGATGTACTCTTTGTATCCTCACAATACCTCTCTGTTCGTAGTGCATTGTCTTACAAACCTTAGAACCAAATTAGTGCTTTTTGTTTGACTTTCTTATTTGTGGCTGTCAGATTTCAGGCTGCTTCAAAGGAGGGGCAATGTTTTCTGTTTGTTTTCTCTTCACAGTGGAGAGAACAGCATCATAGACCTCGTAGCTGCTTGGTTACTGATGTCAGGGGATGAATTGATTACAGTTTTTCTGCTCAATCAGTGAGGAGGGGATATTTCACTGGGAGCTGACAGGCACTCAGATAATCTCTAGTTCCTGAAAGGCTTGGTGGGCATGACTCCAAAGTCTGCTTGAAAAATAAATGGATTTATGCCATTTTAATCGCAGTAACTCTCTTTAAATGTCCTTCCTAATTCAACGCATTGTGTTAGATCTTAAGGTGCACACAGTGCTTTGGCCTTCCTACTTTTCACAGGGGCATCATCTTTTCACCTCCACAGTGACAGCCTGCAGCAGCTGCCCCCTCTGACACTGGATGACGCCTGTCAGCCAAGACAGTTGGGGTAAAACAAGTTAAATTACTAGAAAGGAAGGAAGTAATGCCTAAAAAGGAAAAAATATTCTCATCTCCTGGGATGGATTCCAAGTTCCCAGTTTAGAGTGAATTAGTCCATTTAAAAGCATGTCTGTTCCACAGATAATGTGTATCTTCTTTTAAATGTCACATGTCTCCCTTCCAATAGAGACTTCATTTGGACTCCCAGCACTCTTCCCTGTTTGTAGTATTGCAGCAGAGAGCCCAGGAAGTACATCTCCCATCTGTCCCCACCGTTTCATGTGTTTTTGCCCATTACACTGCCTAAAACAACCCCCTGAACAGCGGTGGAAAAGCCACCAAGATCTTTCTTAAAGGGCACATTGGTTTTAAACCCAGCACCCTTGATTTCATTTTATTTTCCCTCCTCATTGGCAAACTTTCTTCAGTCCTAAGAGCTGTGGAAAACAGAGCCTCAACACAAACAAAGCCAGATCTTCAATCCAAACCACCTTCCCTTCCCTTTAGTTGACGATGCTAACAAAGAAACACTTTCTCTGAGGCAGATAGAAACATCACACAGTTGATGCACTGCCTCACAGTTTGGTTCAGGGACAAGATTAAGGAACCAGAGTCTTCATGTGGGATTGCTTTAAACTGGGTTATGAAACTAGGTCATCTTATCTTTAGAAACCTTGGATGAAAAGCCAGGAGGAGGCAGGGGTGTGTGTGTGCATGCGTGTTTGTGCGTGCGTGCTCGTGTGTGTGTACATGTTCTCATTTCAGTCCTGTTTCCTGTGAGTCCTAGGAGACCTGGACTTTCATTTCAAGCTTCAGGCCCTGCTCTTCATCAGGTCTGAGTGTCATCACCCACAGCCCCCATGGCGCTACATCTTTCCCCACTCCCAGCCTCATTTCAAAAAACTGAAGTCAGAGTAATCGATAAATGAGACTGTTTGTTGAGCAGAGTGTAAGGAACTACTCACTATAAATCAGTGAAGATCCCAGTCCTGGTCAGCCATGTAAAAAAAGGGACAGATTGACCTCGATTTCACGGACCTCACCATTCCTTTCTTTTCTGAGAATGGGGGAGTTTTAAAATCAAATCACCCTGGCTGCTGAGGGAAATCGTGGAATCCTGTAACTTCACAGACCTGTGAGAAGTGTCTTGATCTAATCTTCTGCCTCTAGGCAAGTGATTACCTGAACAAATGCTGTCCAATAGAAATAGATATGAGCTGTAATGATAAATTTTCTAGTAACCACACTTTAAGAAGTGAGAAGAAATAGGTAAGATTATTTTTTGATTCCATATTTTGTTTAACCAAATATATTCAAAATATTATTTCAACATGAAATCAACATAAAAATTATTAGTGAGATGTTTTGCATTCTTTTTTCACACTAAATCTTCAGAATCTGCTGTGAATTTTTCAAAGAGAAGCACATCTCAATTAGTACTAACCACATTTGAAGTCCTCAGTAGCCATGTGCATATTGTACAGCACAAATCTAAAACATCCAACATGGTGTGTTATCAATTCTTGAAGATCTTCAAGGGGAGGTAATCCACTCTTTTTCCTTTTTGATTTTGTAAGGACATTTACATAGGATACATATTTATAGTACTTATTGTTTCAAAACATTTTTATAAGCAAGTGTCTTCATTTTGTGTGGAGTATTTGCTTCTTGTGTGAGCATGCTCTTTATCTGTAGTATTCAGTCTCAAACACTCACCTCATCTTTGTCTTTTTACCTATAACCATTACTAGAATTTCGGTAGCACTTGAGCAGGAAAACATGCCTATATCTAGAAATCCATATTTATGTCTATTTAGGTGAATCTCCACTCTTAGATAACTAGATCTATCGATGTAAATCTATCAATGTAAATATATATAGCTATACAGACTTGTCTCATCACTCACAAGTGGAGAAGGAGTGTTATCTTTGTTTAGAAATAGGAGAGTTATTTTTCTGTCTGGCACAGATGGTTACTCTTTGAGTGGTGTACTATTTGAGATGGTATTTCAAGATACATGTATAGAGAAGAGAGAAAGATGTTTCCAGGTAGGGACAGTAGAATGAACAAAAACGTGGCACCAAAAAGGGAAATGCGAGGTATGTTTAAAGAAGAGTGACAGGGAGCCCAGTGTGTTGGCATACGCCTGTAGTCCAGCTACTCAGGAGGCTGAGTTGGGAGGATTGCTTGAGTCCAGCAGTTTGAGGCTGCAGTGAGCTGTGATGATGCCACTGCACTCCAGCCTGGGCAACAGAGCAAGGCCCTGTTTAAAAAAAAAAAAAAAAAGAGTGACAAGGATAAAAGAGTGATTGATGCTGTTATTGGAGTCTAGCATGCCAGGTCAAATTTGGATTTTATTTTATACATAGGGAAACATCTAAGCATTCTGAACAAGGGAGAGGCATAATCATGGCTCTCTTTTGGGGGAACTAAATTTATACTAATGTAAAATAAATCAGAGAGGGTGTCAGAGTTCAGAGCAGAAGAAACCAAGACTCCGAAATTTTAGATGCACTGTCCAGCGTATAGTAAGTAACTGGGGGGTATAGTCAGATAATGAAATGAAACCTAGACAAAAATAAAAGCAAAAGGAAGAGGCCTGCATTTGCTGGGGTAAATGAGGCTCTGCAGCAAGTAAAAGACTCAAATGTATAATGGCTTAATACAAGAGAGGTTTGTGTCTCATCTATGTGATAGACCAAGACTATTCCAGGTGGTTGGGTGGGGTGTCAGGCCCTTTGTCACACAGCTATTCAGTGACCCATGCTGAGGATCGCTCTGACATCTCACCAAGAGGATTCCAAAAGGCTGACTTCCCAACTGACCAGTAAGATAAAAGATCATGGAGGAATGCATGTGGGAGGATTTAATGGAACAAGTCTGGAATTTCTGCTTCTGTTTCACTGTTCAGAATTTGGTCACATGGCCACACCTAATTGCAAGGGAGACTGGGGAAATAAAGTCTAACTATGTGTCCAGGAAAAGAAGAAATAATTATTTTGAGGAATGGCTAGCAGTCTTGGCCACAAAGACCAAGGAGAGAAACGTGGTTAATGCTAACATCTGTGGATTAGGAGGAAGAAGGGAAACTAGAGTAACGGCAACAATAATAAACATAATGAATGTCTATTAACTTCTTGTTTTATGCGGAACATTGGGCTTTACGCATTTTTATGTTTAAACATCACTGTAGTCCAGTAAAGGAGGTACGGTGATTTTTATGTGACTGATGAGTAGAATAGGGTTTAGGGAAGTGAGAAGGGCCCTAAGTCATACAGCTATGAGGCAACAAGTCTGACTCCAAAGCTCATGTTAATTAACATGGAGTTGGAGAAGAGTTCATGAGAATTGTAGGAAGAAAACAAAAATAGTTCATTTGTCTACTGCATTCTTGTACTAATGCCACCCAGTCTAGACAACTTTATGCAGGATTCAAGAGTCCCCGAGACTACCCTCTCTTCTGACATCAATTGCAAGTTCGGGAACCCCCAAGACCACACTAAGCTTCAGTAACTCACTAGAAACACTCATAGAACTCCCTGAAGGTTGTTAATACTCACATTTATGGTTTATTACAGCCCTCTCCAAGTAGAATCATGGTTCACTAGCTAACTTCTCCCAGCAACCATGTGCTATAATATACATGGCATAGTGCCAAGCAGGGAAGCTTATTTGAACCTTGATGTCCAGAGTTTTAGTTGGGAATTGGTACGGTAGACAGGGTTGACTGCCCATTTGGTTGACATTAGCCTGTAGCCCCTCTGGGGGTCAAGCTGATACCTTATGACCCAAGGCCCTCAGATAACACTCTTATCAGGCAGGACGTTCCATGGGCTTAGAGATTACTTTCTTGGAGCTGAAAGCTCATTGCTTTATCAGTAGGTTTTGACATTTTACTCACTGCTACATTTTAGGCTTCACTTTCTAAAGTAGTTCGTGGGATTTTGCTGTGGTTTCCCTCATATTGGCTGCTGTTATTATGCATTTAGTTCCATCTTCTCTGGTAGATTTTTCTCCATTGATTAATACAGAATCTCAGTGCCTGGCACCAGTGTTACCGAATAAAGGATTGTTGAATAAGTTAAAGAATAATAAAATGAAAAAGCATTATTCTGAATAAATGGTTATAACTTAGAGTTGGAGAAAAGTTCCCAGTAGAATATTTTAGATTGTGTGGAATGATTTCTTCAGGATACCTTGCAAAGAAGTGCTTTTCTACTTTTTTAAAAAAAGTCATCATCATCCATCGCTATCTGAAAACTTTTAGATTCTGAACCCATAGCTATGCTTCTCTTTCCTCTGCTGTTGTCCCACAAGATTGACTGTGAGGTGAAGCCTATTTTCCCATTGACTTCCTTGAAAAAAATTGAACTTGCAACAGGGAAAAATTACAGTAGAGAAGAAAAAGTTTTGGTGAACAGGTGTCCACCCTTTGATGTAGAGGGCAGTGATCCTAGTCAGTGTTGCTCTCCCTTTAGGAATGGTTTTGAGGCACTCAGAGATGTGGATGGTGTACTCCCACCCCCAGGGGCTCCCTGTGTTATGTCCTGGAGCCCTTGACACCTATATCTCTAGTGACTTTTACCCTCTCTTGTGCCTTTCTGCCTCACTTCTGCGGTCCAGGACTTGGACCCACCTTTCTTGGATCCTGAAGCACCTAAGTCACATGCCACAATACAAATTTTGGTTGTTCTTACCCCGGAATTATTTGAGTCACTAGGCCCTGAAAGGAAAATGTGTTCTGATTCTGAAGAAATACGTTTATTTTAAAAGATGAGTGACACTTGGTATTTTTTCCCAGCAAATGTCATGGAGTGTAGATTCTTTTTTTTTTTTTTTGAGTCAGAATATCGATCCATTGCTCAGCCTGGAGTGCAATGGCACTTTCTCAGCTCACTGCAACCTCTGCCTCCTGGGTTTCAAGCAATTCTCATGCCTCAGACTCCTTAGTGGCTGGGATTACAGGTGTCTGCCACCATGCCTAGCTAATTTTTGTATGTTTAGTAGAAGTGGGGTTTCACCATGTTGTGCAGGCTGGTCTCAAGCTCCTGGCCTCAAGTGCTTTGCCCACCTCAGCCTCCTGAAGTGCTGGAATTATGGGCGTGAGCCACTGCTCCTGGCCGTTTGGTGTATATTTCTGTTTGCGGCACTAAGCTTTGAGATTCAGAGGGCTATGGTGTGGACACTGCTGGAGTAGGTTATAATAAAAGTGGCTCATGTCTAAGATGGGTTTCCGTGACATGATTGTATTGCAGTCATCTGCTCAGGCTGCTATGACAAAATGTCATAGACTTGGTAGCTTAAACAACAGACTTCATTTCCCACAGTTCTGGTGGCTGGGAAGTGCAAGGTCAAGGTGCTGGCAGATTTCAGCCCTGGGTAGAGTCCTCTTCGTCACCTGTTGACAGTCGATTTCTTGCTGTGTGCTCACATGGCTTTTCGTTGGTGTGTACATGTGGAGAATCTCTCATGTGTCTCTTCTTATAAGGACACTAATCCCATTATGAGGGCTCCACCCCTGTCACCTCATTACTTCCCAAAGTCTCATCTCCACATTCCATCACATTGAGGGTGAGGGATTCAACATAGCAATATATATAAATATAATAATAATTATTTTTTTTTGAGGTGTAGTCTCACTCTGTTGCCTAGGCTGGAGTGCAGTGGCATGATCTCGGCTCACTGCAGCCTCCACCTCCCAGGTTCAAGCGATTCTCCTGCCTCAGCATCCCGAATAGCTGGGATTTATTCTCCTGCCTCAGCATCCCGAATAGCTGGGATTACAGGCACCCACCACCACACCCAGCTAGTTTTTGTGTTTTTTTTAGTCGAGATGGGGTTTCACCATGTTGGCCAGGCTGGTCTCAAACTCCAGACCTCAAGTGATCTGCCCGCCTCAACCTCCCACGTGCTGGGATTACAGGTGTGAGCCACCATGCCTGGCCAACATATGAATTTTGAGGGGACACAGTTCAGTCCATAGCATCCCCCATAACAAATAATTACATGCCCATGTACATCTGATGAGTAAGATAAAAACAAGAGTAATTTTCCTGTGAGACATGGGGACTTAGTCTTGTTTCTTTATGGTTAGTCTAATACAATACTTTCCCTAAGAGCTCAGAGCCCGTTTTAAGCAAATGAGCAAAATATACAATTGATATATAAATGTATAATTTCCAAGGTAGTATCCCATAAGAAGGAATATGGAATTCTCTTCATCATACTATTAAAAAAAAAAAAGGTGTACTTCCCCCTTTCCACACATTTCTGTAAAATAGGATTGTTGCTCATCAGGTCATACATTCTAGCAGCTCTGTTCCCCATCCAAAGTATATGAATATTTTTAGAAGCAGTAACATTTAGTTTGAAAAATTGAGAAGTAATTGGGTGAAGACCTCACTGAATTAGTAAGATGTGAATTAGTAGAAACTTATTATGCTTTGAGTACACAGGAACTTAGTTTTAAGACGCCTCTGCCCTTAGAAATATAATTTACCCGTTACTGGTGTAACTGTGTTTTCAAACTGTCTTTGCTTAAAATAGTTTAATGCTACCGTCCTCTATTTTAGCTAATTTGTTAAGCTTATTCACTGAGCAAAGTCAAATTTTAATATAATTTTAGTCTCAGTTGTCATGAAATTTGCAGTGGTGGACTTGGTGAATAAGGTTTGACATCAAACTATTTAGAGGTGTTTTTCCCCGTTTGTTGAATATGTTTAAAAAATGACCACCTCCATGGATAAAGCAGCTATAAACCTAATGTCTATTTTAGTTATAGCTCAAAGTTTTTCCAAGCACATTTCTCCCTTTTTAGAATTTCAGTAGAATCAACTCTAGCAGTACTTTGAGTGGTCAAATGAAGAATGTTTAGGCTCCTTTGTTTCACTAACTTTCTTGTATCCCAAATCTAAAGTTGAAATAGTCTTCCTTATCCCTGGAAAAAAAAATTGATGTCAGGTGGGTCTTTTCCTTGCAGGAGAATGCCGTGAATGGAGAACACCTGTGGCTGGAGACCAACGTCTCGGGAGACCTATGCTACCTTGGAGAGGAGAACTGCCAAGTCAGATTTGCAGTGAGTGTGGGTTCTGTGTTGTTGGGGGAAGGCCTGTGGATCTGAATGAATAGAGGGGTCACCTTGCCTAAATTTCCAAGGGGAGGTCTGAATGAGCCTGTCCTTGTGAGATGGAAAGCGTCCCGGATGTTTTCAAGGTTTACACAGAGTTTCTCAAGTTAACATGGCTTTCAGGTCGTCACTTGTAATGGCTTTAGGGTTCAGTTA
This sequence comes from Colobus angolensis palliatus, assembly GCF_000951035.1. NCBI lineage: Eukaryota > Metazoa > Chordata > Mammalia > Primates > Cercopithecidae > Colobus > Colobus angolensis. Next base: position 5,741,568 of record NW_012115154.1, on the reverse strand, counting down.
TGCAGGCCAGGCCTTGGTGTCACGTGTTACTTTATAATGATGCCCAGGGTGGGTTTTTGTGTGTTGGTGGTGGGGTAGAGGGTAAATGTGTACGAAGTAGTGTCTGCTTGTGGAGGGTTTGTTTGCGTGAGGCCAAGGCCTGTGGTGGAGGAGGGGGCTCTGTCTGTAGGGGAGTGGCCACAGTGGGCGCTTTGCTGACGGGTGAAGGTGGAAAGACAGGGAAGCATCTGTGCTGGGAACGGGTTTAGGCGAACAGATAATCCAGACTAAGTTCTGGAGGATCCAATTCTAGAAATAATGTAAACAATCAACAGTCAGGTCAATTGGAATAACTTTTGTTGTTTAAAATTTGCTTTGTGTCCCTATTTAGAACAATCGATTTAGTGGGTTAAAATTCTCTTTATGTTGTGAGGTAAGTGTGGCTGCCAGGTGCTGCACTGTGGAGATATCAAAACCATAGTGTTGAGAAATTGAACTTAAAGTTTGTGTGTAGTTTTAAAGGATGGGTCCAAACAGAGAGTAATGGGAAGCTTAGGATAATAAAGAAGAAAGGAAAGATGTATTCCTTCTTATTTGGGGAAATCAGCACCAGAATTCATATAATGCTTTTTTAAAAAATTATTTGTTTATTATGTGAAAGAAATATTTGCAGCAAAATGTAGGGCCTTGAAATTGCGGAGGAATATGTGTTTGTTAATAACTAATATGGAATAAATTGAGTTTCCATCAAAGCTTATGGAATACTGTGTATAGCCCCCAATGATTTTAACCAGGCTGCCTGAAAGCATGAAGTCCCAGAACCACGACCTTTTTCGTTGCTTTAGCTGTTTTAACTACTAGTTTATAAGTTTCATTTGGAGAGTTTTGAGAGTTCTGGGGAGAACAGGGCCTGTTTAAGGGAAGTTGGGAATCAGTGTCAGGGAAAGACCCAGATGAACAGGCTCTGGATTGGAAGTCGGGAAACCTGGAGCTGAATCTCAATGTTACTGCTCAGTGTGTGACATTGAGAACTTGTGACCTGTGGGCCTTGGCTACCTTCTAAAACAGAGAGTAGGATTAAATTATTTTTAATTTTGTTTGTAGATCTGTAATTAATCATTTGCATCTCTTCTAATTTTGTTGTAAATTTAGTTGAGTTAAATATCAGGATTTCAACTTTATGCGTATGTACTTTTAATTAAAGTATAATTGCATGGAATTTGATTAAATTAACCAAATCCATGAGAATCTCAGCTGTTTGGACTAAAATGCTGTAAATAATGAATTAACATTAGGGTCTTAGTTAATTGCGTAAACACTGGTCTTGGGATGTAAGAGAATATAAAATGGAAAAAGTGAAAGCCAGTATTACTTGCATATATACTTTTGAACAATTTCTATGATGGACTATGATTTTTTACAGAGTTATCCCTTGTTTCCAAATTGCTCCCTTTAATCCCTTTCTGTTACTTTTTAGGGGATGGCTACCTCTCTTGACAAATATATGAACAGATACATATATCCTCCTTAAACCTTGTATCAGTAAATAGCATTGCTATCCACTGAACCATTGTTCACTAATACCTTTAGGTCAGGAAAAGCAACAAGAGAATAAAGGAAATTTTAGCTAGAAGTAGAAAGAAACAGAGTTGAGAACATTCCCAGTTTCCTTCTGAAGCTTCCTCATAATTTCATACCAGGTACTTGGCCCTATTAACTCATATTACAAAATGTCTGAAAGATGAAGAACTCTCCTCCAAAAAAAAGTTGATTAAATGAAGGAATAAATCAGTGAGGAAGCTGAAGACCTAACTTGTAAGTTTCTTAAAGCTCAGTTTCTTTGCCTATGAAGTGGGGGAAACGCTGTTTTGAGGATTTGGTGAGATGATACATAGAAAGGGCTTACCTGGCTCAGCAACTGACCTAATGAATTAAAGGCAAAAAAAAGAAAAAACCCAGGAAGGACGAGGACAGAAAATTTACAAAAGAACTACCAATTGCCAATAGATATCTAAGAATACAAAGGCATCCCAATTAAAACAACTCAGGGGTCAACTTCATGTGCCTATTAAATTAGCAAAGATTTATAAAATGGTAATACTTAACTGCTGGTTGGTTTAGGCTGAAATGGACAGGCTCATCTTTAGCTGCCAGGAGTATAAGTAGACACAGTCCTTCAGAAAACTGGCAGTGTGTACTGAAAGCACTGAAAATCCTCTCAGTCTCTCTCCCCACCTCACACCGTGAGGCGCGTGTCATCTCTGGGCATCCCATTTTGAGAGAGACATCAGCAAGCAGCAGAGGACCCAGAGCGGGGTGCCCAGGTTGGCTTAGGGGATGGAAGCTTGTTGTAAAGAAATGTTAGATTACATGGGTTACAACTGAGTATTAGGAGCAAAGGCAGAGAGATGCCTTCCAGTATTTGAAGAGTTCATTTGAAGAAAAGAGAAGTGACTTGCTATCTGTTGTTAGAAATGGAAAAGTCATAGAGGTAGAATCCACCGACTCTAGCTTTATAACAATAAACACACATTACCTGGAAGCCTAACAATGCACACTCCTGTTTCCCTTTTTGCTCCAAATGCCGATTCAGTATGCTTGGAGTGGGACTTGGGAGTCTGTGATTTTTTTTTTTTTAATTTTTTTTTTAGGTGTAGTCTTGCTCAGCTGCCCAGGCTGGAGTGCAGTGGTGTGATCTCGGCTCATTGCAACCTCTGCCTCCCGGGTTCAAGGGATTCTCCTGCCTCAGCCTCCTGAGTTGCTGGGGTTAGAGGTAGAAGCCACCACACCCAGCTAATTTTTGTATTTTTAGTAGAGATGGGGTTTCACCATGTTGACCAGGCTGGTCTCAAACCCCTGACCTCTTGGGATCCACCCGCCTCGGCCTCCCAAAGTGCTGGGATTACAGGTGTGAGCTACCACACCTGGCTGAGAGTCTGTGATTTTAACAAGCACCTCAAATAATTCTGGTGCAGATGGTCTGCAAACCTAACTTTGAGAAATACGGTATGATAAGAAAGCACTTTGTCAGTCCGAGCTTCCCAGTAAGGGAACAAGGTGCCTGGAGAGATTGACTGGAGGAATGTGTGTTTGTGGATAACATGGTTGGCCATCTTTCAAGGATGCTGTAGTTGGGGAAGCACAGCTGCTTTGGGCAAGAGGTCAGACACAGAGTTCTCCAGGCAAGTCTTTAGTTTAAATGCTCTGTTTGCAGTTTTCTTAGAACAACAGTTTTTTTTTTTTTGGGAAAAAAGTATGCATAAGCAGATCATGTATTTATATTCTAATTTCTTTTAGTGAACCACCTTTGAAGAAAGCCTACCTGTTGGGGCTGGGACTAAATTACCATAACCAGGTACTACCTGCAGGCTCCTAAACAAAATACAGGCAGAGTACTCAGGGGAGGAGTGAATCCATCATCCATGATGTGCCTTTCACTCCTTTCCTATTTTAGCAAAGCAAATATCACAAGTAGAAGTTAAGAGAAGGAAGAAGTCAGTGTGGGTTGAAGTAGACAGAGGCAGCTTCATGGAAATGGGGTTCGAGCTCAGTTTTGAAAGATGGGTAAGATTTACATAAGTGAGTTTGAAGAAGGAGAGCATTTCAGGCAGGGAAGAGGAACATGAGCAAACTCAGAGGTGGGGCAAGCTCTGTACAAAGGAGGTGGCAATCGTGAGCCGTGCATGAGCATGTGTCAGAGAAAAAATGGAAATAGGTTTTTTGAACCAAAACTTGGAGTGCATATTATAAATACTTATGGGCTTAGGAAGTGTGACTATATAATACATTGTCTAAACCAAGACACTTTTGAGGGTGAAAGTGGCTGCTGTTAATAATGATCTATGTAAAACTAAAACTGTTCTGCAAAGCCGGGACCTCCTGCTGCCATGTGGATTGATATTTGGGGGCTGATATTGGAGGGTACTGAAAGCAAAGCAAGGCAGTGACTTCCAAAACCCTAGAACAGCTGTAGGAGAGTTTGTTCCCAAGCTTCAGGGCTAAACCACGTGACCTTTCCTGTTCTACAGTTCTCTGGTGGCAACATTTAATACTGTAGAATACCTGTGAGCAGATACTTAATGGAATTAAATTTGTTCCCAAATTGGCAACGGTTCCCAAATTAGCACCTGTTTCTTTTTCTGGTCTAGATAAAATAAAAGGATGCAAAAGTAATGAAATTGAAGTAGAAAGATCACTGTTTCCCAACCTGCTTATGGGCACGGGAAACCTGAAATAAAATTCCAGCCAGAATCACTGTCGTTTGGTGACATTTATTTTTATGTACATTTATTCATTTATTCACTCATTTATTCTGCCAGTGTTTGTGAGCTGGGTTGAGTCCCTAGTGCCTCACCATTTAGCGGGCACAGCCAGGTAGAAACTGTTCTCATGCTCTGGGGCTAGGCTATGCAAACATGTTTAGCCAAATATTTGTGCCTAAAGAAGCTCACCCCTCTGGTAATAATCCCTGGAGTCCTTACCAGTGTGCACCTACTCAGACTCGAAAGAAACTTGCCTACTTTGATATGCAAATTGTACACCCACCGTGGTCATACAGACCTGAATAGGCACAGATGGGTAGCATGGGCGGTCAGAAGGAAATAGACTTTGTGTTGGACTGACCTGGGTTTGAAAACCTGCTGTTCCATTTATGTACTGAGTAAAGTTGGGACATATCACTTTGCCTCTTTGTGCCTCAGTTTCCTGATTGAAAGTATTGCTACTGAGATGGACCACAGTGATTCTTATTTGTGGATGAGCATTATAGTCAATTATGCCATTTTACCTTTTAATCTTACCTTTGAAGTGTTGGTTCCCATTCTGAATATACCGCATCAGGATCTCTGGGGAGTGGGACTGAGCTTGATGTCAAAAACAAACAACCAGATCTACAGATGATTGTGTTCACTGTCAGGGTAGAGAGACAGTGATCCACTTCAGAAACAGTGTCAGGACTGAAAACCGTGGCCTGGTTCTCACACCTGGTGTGTAGTGGCTGTGATGGGCTAAATAGTGTACCCCAAAAGGTATGTTGAAGTCCTGACGCCTCAGGACTTCAGTACCTCAGAATATAACTTGATTTGGACATAGGGTTGTTGCAGATGTAATTAATTAGGATGAGTTCATACTGGAGTAGGGTGGGCCCTAATCCAGCATGACATGTGTCCTTATAAGAGAGGACACGCGGAGATACACAGAGAAGAAGGCCATGTGGTGACAGGGGCAGGAATTAGAGTGATGTAGCTGCAAGCCGAGGCCCTCTGAGGATTGTGACTCTCCTCAGAAGCTAAGAGACAGGCATGAAATTCATTCTCCCTCCAAGCCCTGAAAAGGGTGTTCAACTTTGTTGAAACCTTGATTTTGGATTTCTAGCCTCTAGGATTGTGACAGATTACACTTCTGTTGTTTTAAGCTACCCAGTTTAGGTTCCCCACAGAACACCCATTGCTGTTTTGTGGGATCTTAGTAGTCAGTGGAAAAGTATATGAGAAATGCTTACACAATGTTTGCAGTTTTCCTAGGACTCATACTCATCATCTCTGAACTGTAACAACAACCTTTTGGGGTGTTCATACGGGGCCGTTCACTTCTACCTAAAGATAAAGAAGAGTCAGAGAGGCTTACCCACTATCCAGAGCTTTATGACTTCTTTGCTTTCTTAGGGCAGTGCTAGGAAGCTAATATAACAGCCATTCTATAAGTCGAGTTACCTTATCTAACCGAGCAGATATCACCATTACGTAGGCTCATGGACACGTATGCATACAGGTGCGTCTACAGCAGTCTTGAGTGTTTAGGTTGAGTGGTATGTGGTTGTGGTGTAAGTGAGCAGACAGGCAGGTTGGTGTCAGAAGCTGGGAGCTGTGGGGAACAGAGTAGGTAGATGGTGAGGTGAGTGAGCATGTAGGTTGTGTAAGAGGAAAAATGGAACTGTCATACTTCAGGATGCTGTTACCAGATATATCTTCTCTATTTTTAAATGTGCTCATGTCACCCTCTTTTTGTGGACCAGCTAATAGGTGCTGCTTTGCTTTTGTTATTGTTTTGTTCTTGTATTTTGCTTTAGTCTTTTCCTTGTAGATAATGTTTGGTGAAAATGGCTTAACCCCACCTGTGACACCCGGCCTTAATTCTAAGGTTCCTTCTAACTTTGCTTGCAATTTGCCAAATACAGTTTTATTGAGAAAGTGAATGAACTGTGTTAGAGAGGCCATGTGATATAAGAGTTGGAGGATTGTAGGGCAAGAGCTTCACAGATCCAGAGACAAAAAGATCTAGATAAAAATGCAAGTTCTGCCCTACGTGTCTAAGCCTCAGTTTCCTCTGTAAAATAGTGGTGATTAAATCTACCTCTCAGAATCAGTAGAGGGATAAAATCAGTTAACAAATGTTTGTGTTCATTGTCCTCCTCTTTTGTACTTACTATGGTTCAATATCATGGAGTTGAACAAGCTAATTGCAGATTTGGTTGGACTTGGGCTTAACAAGGCCTTACATTTGGGATGATTCTGTCTATCCCAACACTAAGACTCTTACACCTTCAACTGTCAGTTTGCTACTGTGTGTAGCATCCATATTCTTACCAAGTCATGACTGGGAACAACTGAGTGGAACAAATCAAAGTAACTCATTCTGTGATCTCATCTCACAAGCTGTGTCTTCTTATTGGTGAATCAGAAGCCTCATCACTGTCTGTAATGGGGTATCACAACATGCACTCACAGGAATGCTGGTCATGTCCTTACATTCTTGGAAGAAACTTTCAAGAAGAGTACAAGGGTCATAGCTCTCTGCCCTATTTGAAGGAAACTTTTAGCTTTCTGCTGTTTAAAAGTGAAAATGACTCTGAGTCCAGTTACACCTTGTCTGTTTCATCTCAGGAAAAATGAGCACCAGGCAGCAGCTTGTAAAAATGCTGGTTCCCATGCATCTGTGTGTGTGAGTGAGAAGATGAGAGAATCAGAGCCCGATATGCATTACTGGGGACTTTCTGGCCATCTGTGTATTCGGGTCTAGCTGGTGTGTACCACAGAGTGCCAGCATGGACTTAGAATGCACCAAGATCGGCCTGCATGTTGCTCCTGCTCTGTCAGCCTCAAATGCCAGTTGTCTGGCACAGCAGACTCATGATCTGCACCCCAGATGGCAGTTTGGCTGAGCTGGGTGCAGGCTGTCAGAGGGAACCACGTGTGTGGCAATAAAGCCCAGGAGGCAAAGCCAGCTCTCTAGAGTTGTTTGGGTGCCAGCCATTCTCTGCCAGGGGCCTTTTTCACCATTAGGATATTGAGGATCTAATGAATCAAGATGACTCATGGAAAGTGTAGCCATCAACAAAAATAAGAAAAGAATTTTCACTGACACGCTCTCTGCTACTGAGTCCCTAGTCAGTGGATATGAGAGAGGGAGAGAGTGGGGTGCTCTCAGCAGTGGAAGTAATGTCGTCCTTTAGGTGTCCGGCCTGATAGCTCAGCATTTCCATGAGATGGTCCACGTGCACACTTAGAACAGTGTCTGGCACATGGTAGACCCTCAGGACATGTTACCCGTTGTTACTAGGACAACTGTCATGGGGATTGTTATAATTATTCTTTGGTACCAAGTGCTGTCTGTGTATTAAAGGGGAATCTAGGGCTGATACTTCTCACTTCATGTAATGGGGATAGTGACAGTATGTGTAGGCTATGAAGCCAAGGGATCTTTAGGATTCTGTCACTTGTAGGTGACCCTGGATCAATAGTACCATTGTCTATTTGCACAGCCCATTTTATTTTTACCCAAAATTGTGTTCTGGAGAACACTCAACTCAAATGAAAACAATATACAGCATTATACATTAAAAGGAGCTTGTGACCATACATTTCAAAAACACGGAATGAATTTAATGCATACATAGGTCCTGTGAAGCTCAATGAAAGACGTAAGGTATGCAGGATTTCCTACTTTTTTTTTGAGGGAATGGGAGGATTGTGGAACCCATTACTTTTCCCACAGAACACCCATTGCCATTTTGTAGGATCTTAGTAGTCAGCGAAAAAGTATTTGAGAAATGCTCACACAATGCTTTGCAGTTTCCCTAGGACTCATACTCGTCTCTGATCCATAATAACAATATTTTGAAGTGGTCTTACTGGGCTGTTCACTTCCACCTAAAGATAAAAGAAAAAAAGAGTCACAGAGGCTTACTCACTCTCCAGAACTTTATGGCTTTTTTCTATCTTTGTACAGTTCTTTTGCCTTTATACTAAACTTTCATTAAGCCAAAATGCATGTGTCTTATTTTATTCTTAGAGTTTGAACCTCTGAGAATAATTGTCATCTCTTCTGTCATGACAATTTTAGATTGAGGCTGCATTTGTGTGTTTGTGTAAGGGTGTGTGTTTTTGTGAAGCAGTTCTGTTGTTATTGGATATTGTATGGTCCTGTCACCTAGTAATAAAAATAATTTGCATCTGATTTAGCATAAGGTTTACATGTTACCTAGGCAATGCCCAGGTGTACAGAAATGGTTTCTCTTCTTGCAGTGTTTTCCAGGGGCAGGGACCCATAGCACTAGGGTTAACCAGTGTTCCTGTTGCTCAGAGGCACTCAATCTTGATGGAAGCATTATTTGCATTATCGGTTACTCCAAAACCACGACTGGCCTCCAAAGTTGGTATTGTCTCTGTTTGTTAGGGGCTTGTTGTTATTTCCTGCCTCATTGACGAGGTGGATATTCAGAAGGTGATGCTTTAAAAACACGAGGAAATGGAAAATCCTGCATTGATGCCTTCATTAAAGGAGGTGCAGGTGATGTGTTGATGAAACATGTGAGCTTTGGAATCAGATGACCTGGCTTTGAATCCTAATTTCCAGGCTTTGAGTTGTGTGACACTGGTCCTTGTTTTAACCTCTTTTTTTTTTTTTTTTTTTTTGAGTCTGGAGCCCAGGCTGGAGTGCAGTGGCTCGATCTTGGCTCACTGCAAGCTCCACCTCCTCATGCCATTCTCCTGCCTCAGCCTCCCGAGTAGCTGGGACTACAGGCACCCGCCACCATGCCTGGCTAATTTTTTGTATTTTTTAATAGAAATGGGGTTTCACTGTGTTAGCCAAGATGGTCTCGATCTCCTGACCTTGTGATCCACCTGCCTCGGCCTCCCAAAGTGCTGGGATTACAGACGTAAGCCACCATGCCCGGCCCGTTTTAACCTCTTTAAGCCTAAGTTTTACATCTGGAAAATGGGATAATACTGCTTCTTGTGGTTGTTGTGAAAATTAAATGAGTTAATGCATATATAACAGCAGGCTGGCAAATCATAAGCACTCAATAAATATTGTCCACTATAATCTTTCCTCCTTGAATGATAGTGGTTCCAAGGAACTGAACCCAAAGAGACAGCCGAAAGTACTAGGTTTGGAGAGTCTTAGAATCACCTGCTACCTCAGTTTCCTCGTTGAAAGTTGAGGACTGAGCTTGTGAGGTGAAACAACTAGCCCAGCTGACAGTCAGGCTGTGTCTCCCCTCTGTTCCTTCCCCATTCTGTCAACCTTTTATAGCACACACCACTTACTAGCGATCATATTTTTTAAAATTGTTCGCTTATTTATCTGTCTCCAACACTAGAGCGTAAGCTCCATTTAACTCAGGGACTCTGACCTTGTTGTCCTCTCCGGTATTCTCCACATTGAGGATAAGTGACTACACTGAATAGTTACCCTGTGTGACTTAACACTGAATGAATGAATGAGTTCAATGAGGTGCTTGTTGAGAGACAGACACATACACAGACACCTGTCATCAGATCAACCCTGCCGTTTAAGTATTGTTATATTTACAATCCAGGACGTCTGAATTCCTGCCTCATTTTTAAGGCTCTTTAGAGGGAAATTTAACACATGCAGGTAGCTGTCTTGTGTAGGGTTTTATGCCCTGTTTAGCCAGTGCCATACCTTTTGCAGCACATTTTATTTCATTCTCGTGGAGAACAGAGACTGCTTTTTGCCATCTTGGCACAGGGGGTCATGGTGTGGTTGTCATTAGTCAGCTCCCCTAGGGAACTCATGAGAATAGATCATATGAAAGGGCAGTCACGTTAAATATCATATTTCTTATCTGTCTTCATCAGTCTTGGTCCCTCAGTCTACCACTAGCAAAGAAAAGAGAAACACAGTAAGTTGTAACACATAGAGATGGCTTTGGGTTAGAAGGACTTCACTTCCACTCTTAACTAGTCTTTCTTGGGCAAGTGGCACAGTCTCAGAGGGTCTCAGTTCCCTTAACTGTAAAGTGGGGAAATTGTACCTACTTGGCATGGCAGAAGAGAGCTGTGTTTACAGTGTGGGTAATGTGTATGTTACACAACGAGCCTCCTGGCAAATCTCTGTGGGTATGATGTCCTCATTAAAAAATGATATGGGCGGGTGTGTATGTGTCAGTGAAAACATTACCAATTGGAGGTACAGTGTTGAGTAAACAATCACTGAGATGTCTGTGGGTCTTCCGGGACTAGATTGGCTGGAAGACTGCCTTAATTATGTCACCAAATCGTCTGGAATGTGAAAAATGGCAGTGAAAGGATAACTAACTTACCACAGCTTCTTAACTAGAAATATAACATTCCATATCAAAGCAAATATCTCTAGATTATTGGTTAGAAATATTAAACTGTGAACTTTAAGAAAATAATTCTATTTCCACAAAGGAAACTGATAACAGAAACATATCAGGATTCATAATACAAGTAAGATTATGTTTATGGTCCTATCACACTAGAAAAGACTGAAAAGACAAAGTGTTTGGGATTTCCTAGTTTATGCTGAGGCTCAAATCTCTGCTGTACCCATGATTTGCTACCTCAGAGCTAGAGAAAGCCACCAAGACATACAAACACCATTTTTTATTAACTTGCTTTTGCTGTGACTTCTGTAGTATGTGTAGCCCATCTTCACTCAAGTCTGTCTGCTTGAAATTTGTGAATGCACACGGGTGTGTATGTGTGTAGGGCTCTAATGGTATGAATTTCTACTTATTAGTGTCTGTGTACCTGTGATTATATTTATATCCATATTTGCATGCGCATCAACCCTTCAATTACTCTACTATAAGACACGTGGCAACTTGGACCTGCTGGCACAAATAATAACCTTGAGGAACATGTAAAAATATGACAAGGAACAGCCACAAAAGCACCTATAAAGAGCGAAAACCAGGAAGATCGCATGATGAGTTGAAACTAGTGACTCGCCGTGGTTGTATACTGACTCTTAAGCTGAGAAGCATAGAAAAACAAATGGGGAAAAAGAAATAAGAGAAAAGACAAGCAGGCAAATTTTAAAGAAGCAGAAACAAGAAATGAGGGCAACAAAGTACAGTGAACTTCAATAATAAGAATGATGAAATATGAAGTGTCCTTGGGTAAAATGAGGGCCAGGGTGAGAAATAGAATTATGGATTTTTAAGGATTTCTTCAAGTTCATTAGGCTGGAACACTTTTTAATGTATCATGACCATGAGGGAGGAGGCAGAAGGAATGCCTGAGCTGCATGGTAATCTAGATGGAGGGGCACACTGAGTATCATTCCCCATGACTCTCCGCCTGGCATCTCTGAAGGCATCAGTTTGTTAGTATCATTTCATTAGACTTGTGCAAACCCAAACTTATCGGGCCCTTCACCATGCTTCTTATAAAGACTGGCTGCAATATTTGTTTTATATCTCAATAACTGTGCCTGAATTGTAAGAAGATTTCCAAAAGATGGTAGCAGTATGCAATAGTCACCCAAATGGATTCCAAGGTGTAGACTTCTCCTAAGATTCATGTCATAGCTTTCTGATTTTTTTGTTTGTTTGTATGTTTGTTTTAGAGACAGAATCCTGTCGTGTCACCCAGGTTGGAATGCAGTGATATGATCCTGGCTCACTGCAGCCTCAAACTCCTGGGCTCAAGTGATCCTCCTGCCTCAGTCTCCTGAGTATCAGGGACCACAGGCTTGCTGTAGCTTTCTATTGAAGCCTGTCAGAGAAACTTTGTGCCTATGACTTTCTTCTCATTAAAAAGAAGTATTAAATCCGCTAACATAAGTCACATTTAACCATTTAAGAGTGTGATTTGGTACAAGGGTAAACTGTTCAGAAACAGACATGTACCTTTTTCCTCCCTTAAAAAGAATCCTGTACTGTTTTGACTGTAGTTTTTACCAATCTTAATGCAGTGCTCAAAACACGATGGGTGTATTATTCTTTACAACCAGTCATCAACTTTAACTTTGAATTAACGCAATCCTAGCAATTTGGTTCTTACCAAATTGTTTCTCCTGTGAGCTCTGATTGGCTGCTTCTCAGGAAGAGGAAAGGTTTTTGGTGTGTCTTTCTAGTTCTTGCATTCAGCTCACGAAGTCCTTTTTTTCCCCTTGGCTTTCTGCTGTAAGATTTTGGTTTTCTTTCTCTACAGATGAAAAATATAAAATACAATGGCTATGTGGGAAATAGACAACTTTTTATTTCAGGTTCAAACAACAACACACAGGCACTGCTCTTCTTTCTCCCAGTAGGTCTCTCCGGAGGTCATGGAATTGACCCTGCCTAGGTGAGGTTCAGCCCAGCATCTAGAACCTCCCTGCACATCTGAGGTTACTTGAGGGAGGTGCTAAGAACATAAACATAAACACTTCATATGCAGAGTGCTTGTGATAATGTGCTCCTCAGAACAGAACAAAACACTGTTCGAAGAGCATCAAGTGAGTTTTCCTGCGGCACTCGAGAGGCAATTCCGACCATAACACAGCATGAGACTGTCAGGTGTGCAGTCAGCCCAGCATACACATGAACAACAAAGCTGACCAAGGGGTAGGTTTGAAGCCCTCCGGAGCTGCTGATGATTCTACTGAAGGACTTAAGGACGAAGTATGAGGAATTCACGCTGACCTTCGGGAAGGCCAATGTGGGGCTAGGAAGAGGGCTGTGTGCTGTCAATCAGTCGTGCATCTCTGCCTTTCCTTTTTGTTCCATTCTTGTCACTTCAGTTCAGGCCCTCATCACCTCATATGGGAAATTATCACTGTGGCCTTTGAATTTCTTATTCTCTTTCAGAAAAAAAAAAAAAAAAAAAAAGCCAGTGTCTTAACCACTACCTGCAACACACCATGATCTGGCCTGCTGTTATCATCTGGCCTCATCTCCACTTCCCCGCTCTGGCCCCTGCCACTCCTTAGCATCCTGACATCTTCATGCCTCTGAGCTTTGCACTGGCTGTGCCCTTTGCCTAGAGTGCTTCTCCCTCAGATATCCACGTGGTGAACTCTCTCACTTCCTTTGCGTGTTTGTCAAAATGTTCAGTGAAACCTTCCCTGGCCAACCTGTCTACAACTTCAGTTTTCTCCTACTCCTGATATTTCTTATCTCCCTTTCTCTCTTTAGTTTTCTTTTCAGTACTTATTTCTGTCAATATATTATATACTATACTTATCTCTCTTGTTTGTTGTCCATCTCTCGCAGGAGAATATAAGTTCTATGAGATCAAAACAGTTTTTCAGGGCTGGGCACAGTGGCTCATGTCTATAATCCCTGGTTCTGTCTGTTTTCTCTCCACTCCTGCGACTGTTCCCAAATAAATATTCCAAGGTTTAACTAACTTGTAGACACAGGTGGCATCACATGAGCCACAGTAATACAGATGCAACTGTTTTTAACTCTACGCAGTCTGTGTAAGACCTCAGTCTTCTGCAAAATAGCCCTTCCATCAGAGAGTCCTGTGGGTCCTCAGAAGATATCTGATTTGTGCTCACAAAAATATTATAGTTGTTCAGCTATGATTGTCATGCGGCCTCTATGCTCTCTTTCTTTTTCTTTTTTCTTTTCTTTTTTTTTTTTTTTTTGAGACAGTCTTGCTCTGTCACCAAGGCTGGAGTGCAGTGGCACAATCTCAGTTCACTGCCACCTCCACCTCCCAGGTTCAAGTGATTCTCATGCCTCAGCCTCCTCGGTAGCTGGGATTACAGGTGCCCGCCACCATGCCTGGCTGATTTTTTATATTTTTAGTAGAGACAGGCTTTTGACATGTTGGCCAGGCTGGTCTTGAACTCCCGGCCTCATGTAATCTTCCCACCTCGGCCTCCCAAAGTGCTGGGATGACAGGCGGGAGTCACTGCACCTGGCTGCACTATTTTTTCCCTATTGTGGGCAGAAGGCGTCCATTCCTCAAACACTTTGAAGGTGCCTCATTACTGTTGCTTTTGGAATTGCTCATTGCGAGAATGTCTATGTCCTGGTGGGGGTTTTGTCTCCTTCTGTTTCCTAAAGCCAGCAATTTTTCAGACCGGGGCTGGTTGAGGGGTTAAGTGGGGAGACAGCCCTATGCCAGAAGTCCTTTCTCCTTTCTTCCTTCCCCTTTTCCTTTCAGAATAACTGTGTCAGGCAGTGTTCTCGGTGCTGGAATATAGCAGCATGGAAACACACAGAGAAATCTCCACCTCTCTGTAGCTGTAATTTTGAACCCCGTGGTTTCTGGGGAGTAGTTCTGTTTCCCCCTCTCTTGCAGCTCCTCATGAGACAGCTCCTCTGGCTTCTTAACACAGCCAGTGTACCTACTTCCCAGGTTTGAGGGCATCCTACTCTACCTGCTGGCAACCCCCAGACACACCGTTCAAACCTCCACACTCAACCACCAGCCTTGAGCCCAGTGACTCCTGTACATAGACACCCAGGAGCCCAGGAATTGTCCCGCAGTGGACATGCCAAAGCAGGTCTCCCTGCCTTTTCAGAGGCATCGGTGCCTACTACATAAAGAGACTTTGGATCTTTTTCCTGCTGGAATGCCTTTGATTTTTTTGAAGGTACACATTTTAAGCCTAAATTCAAGAATTTGCGTTCTTTGCTAGACCCTTTTTACTGGTTCAGCCTCAGACTTTGCCCTCCTCTAAATGATAGCTTTTCTTGTCTGAGCTGTTGTTGAGCATGTAGCCATGTGTGGCTCTCTCCTTCCAAGTCCCTCTTGTCTCCTGAAGTAGCTTGCCAGCTCTTCCAAGGACAGAAGCTTCCTTCTGTTTATATCCTGTACAGCACTCATGTAGTCTTATACACATAGTGATGGTTAAAATAATTGGTGAACTAAATTTCCATAAATATATTCTGGAAAAGTCAGCAGTAACAGATTGTTTCAGCCATATGGAAACTTCTCTTATGTAGGATACCTCAAACTGTCATGATTCCAGATACCTGGCATCTACAGATTCAGGAGCATTGGTGTATATCTGAGCATTGCATGAGTATTTTGATGTGTCCTTTGTAAGAGTCTCCAACCCAACTTCTTGTTATTCCTGCTGCTTTTCTTCCAGATATTCTGAGATACTTTTGGCATCATCCCTTATCAAGGGTGTTGATTGTTGGGGGCTGTCTCAGAAGGTTTCAGCCCTTACCAGGTCCTTGTCTGTCCACAGATCATGTTGCACAAACCCATGGGGTCTTGAAAAATGAAGGCCTGCCTTCCAACATGGGCCAGCACTACTCAGGGTCTGGGCTAGGACCTTTTAACACGGAGTGAGGTCTGTCTGCAATTGAACCTCTAAAGAGAGGTCTGAGTTTCCACTCGGGTCACAGACTCCTCTGGACATGTGGCATCTTTGCTCATTGGTCTGGAATCATGAGATCATGTTGTCATAGACAGAATGAATGATATACTGAGGATAAAAGGAGTGTGCTGGAACTTCAGCTAGCCACTCTCCTGGCTTGTCCAAAATGTTCTATATTCTCTTGAAGAAAAAGAGAAGCCTGCATGAGTGATAGTGGAGGTCAGGCTTTGGCCCTGAAATCATATTAATGGAACTTTCAGATAATGTCGTTCTTCATTTTTCCTAATGCCAACTTATAGATTGCATCCCAGACTCCCCAGAGAAGTAGAAGTTGCCAAGTATGCTTGTCATTTCTTCTAATTAGGTTTTTAAATAAATCAAAGAACTCTTGTTTTCATTTACCTTGGATTATACAGCAAGAATGTTCTTGTGTATGTTGCCAGAGAGTCAATGCCTGTTGAAAGGACACCAGATTCCTGACATGCTAAGAGCTTAGGAAGGCTCCTCCCCTCCACCTTCCTAAGCCTTCCATTAGCCCCACCATTTAAGAGGAGGAAAGGACGGTCCTGCCAGGGCTGCATGGCCCCTCCTTCCTACCCATCTCCAAAGTGCTGCTATGGAGTGGGCTTTGTGGTCTAAAAGAGAAGGAGAACGGGGAGGAGGAGAGCACTCCCCTGGCCTCTCTTGCAGTTTTCCCTTTGCCTGATTTTCAGCCTTCCCTCAGTTTCTAGTCCTCAGGGTGAATCTTCCCATCTAGGAGGCTAAGGGGTAGAGAAAGCATGGGGGAGAAAGCTGGGAGGCATCTGGGGATAGGCCTGGCCCAGCCACCTCCTCTGTCCTTCCTCCTGGCTTCTCACCATGTGGCCCCACTCTGGCCCTTTCCCCAGCATGTCCCCATCTGCCCCCTTATACACTCACAGTATTGTTGGTTTCTGTCTGAAGCCCCTTTCCTGGCTGTCATCCCTTTGCTCACTGTGGCCTCATAGCTGGTGATTCCTTGCATTAGGTCCGGGAATTCTGGAGTAAGGTGTCATGAGCTCAGACTTTGCCCTGGTGTTTTTGGTCCTGCAGCAGCCTCTGGTCTCTGAGCTCTTCTGAGATGGGGAGACTAAGAACAGGTTGCCATGCTGGTTGCTCTTTTCCCACTGCCTTCCCCATGTCCCATCTCTGATGATTCCACCTGTAGAGGTGGGCAAGTGCAGTGGGAGATCTTAGGACTGCAGCAGAAGCTATGTGGTCAGCAGGCAGTGCAGTTGGCCCCACTGCAAGGAGAAATAAGGCTTGCCATGTGCCTTATTCAGAAATGGACAGCCAGCCTTGTTGTACCTGCTTCTTGGGTGTCAAACTTCTGACAATTGGGAATGACAGATATTTAATTTTACTTACCTTGGGTAGCAAAAAGGCCCCAATCCTTTTATAAATCATAGGTCTGTGAAAGTAGATAACCCCAGGCCCTGAAGTACCCACCCCCCTCTCCTTTCCTCCCCTCTCCTCCCTCTTCTCTCCTACCCTTTCCCATCTTTTCCCCTTCTCTCTTCTTCATCTTTATTTTTCATCATCTTTCCCTTCCTTCCTTTCCTCTTTTTCTCTATCAAACTCTTTCAACTCCCACCAGATATTCATTGTTACTTAGCAGAAATCACACATCTTGCTCAAAGGAAGAAAAAAAAAAAAAACAGCTTTCTTGGTACTTACAGATCAGGCACTTAGGTAAGGGATGTAATTGGGTGGGATAGGATTCAATATTAATCTGTTTATTAGGGACAACTGTATACTCTCTACCACTGCCTGCCACTGATCCCTCTGTCCTCCTCAGTCCCCGTTCCCTGCTCCAGTGGTCTAAAGCTGTGATGGTTTTTCTCTCATGCCTGCTGTAAGCTGAAGATTGGTGGAGAGCTGTCACTACTTTGAGTGCCAGCAGCGCCTGCAACATGGGAAATATGTAGGATGTGTATTCTCTTATAACCACTGTGTGGCTACTGGTGAGATCCTGCCCACCATCCTGAAACCGAGCATATGTTTTATTGTGTTATTATTTAAGTAAATGTTGCTCATGTTTTTATTAGAACAGCGTAATATAATGGAATGTGATCTATACTGTGTTCCATAGTGTCCTAGTTTAAACAGATATGTTCCCCGCTCTGCCCACCCTGTACCACACACCTACAAATAAGTTTCTTTTGACTATTAACACCAGCAAAATCAGGGAACCCTTAGTAAAGGTGCTTAGGTGCTATTTGATATTTAAGGCAGTAAGCTCAATTGGCCTTTAAATTCATTGATGAGAGCAAATTACTGTTTTTCAAATAATTTTAATTTTTAAACATGTTTCATGTTCTAGGCAATATTTATTTGTTTAAATTATGTTTTTGTGCTAGGTTCTGTAACAACTATGTCTCAGTGAATAAGAGGAATGTCCCAATGAATAGAGGAATAAGAGCTTACCTACTGAATGCTTCTTTTTTGAGACCGAGTCTCACTCTGTCACCCAGGCTGGAATGCAGTGGCAGGATCTCGGCTCACTGCAAGCTCCGCCTCCTGGGTTCACACCATTCTCCTGCCTCAGCCTCCCAAGTAGCTGGGACTACAGGCGCCCACCACCATGCCCGGCTAATTTTTTTGTATTTTTAGTAGAGACGGGGTTTCACCGTGTTACCCAGGATGGTCTCGATCTCCTGATCTTGTGTTTCGCCTGCCTCGACCTCCCAAAGTGCTGGGATTACAGGCGTGAGCCACTGCACCCAGCCTCTCCTGAATGCTTTTAAGTGACTTTTCTTGGTTTAATTTATCATCTTTCATAGAGAAGGAAGCACTGGCTCATATAAGTTATTTGGGGAAAAGTGAGTATTTATAGTGTTTAGAATGTCCAGATTCCTGCATCTTACCTTTGTATATAGCTGGGAACTTCAAAATAAAAAATTGCAACTTAACTAAGCACAAAATTCTATGTGTTTTCGGCAATTTCTGTTCAGAAGCTTATTATCCAGCTACTTCAAATAACTTGAACCACTTGAAACATAGTAATACGCCACAAAGTCAGTGGTCAAAATTTCAGATTTGCTAAAACAGTTTCCATCAATTAAGGAACTACGAATCTATTTACTTTGCTACTATGGCAAAAGGCCTTGGACCTTTACTCAGAATTTATTTACTTAATTTTACATATGATTGTAAACTGTAATTATCTGATTTCTCAAATTAAAAGCTGTTAAGAAGCTGCCATTTAGGAAATTGAGAGCAACAAAAGACAGCGACACTGACTCAAAAGGAGCTCTACCCAAACAGAAGGACGGGAAAGAGAAAAATGACTGTTCTGTGTAGTACAGTGCATCATGTTGTAGTCTTTATGAAGAAAAATTTAGAATATGGTCTATATATTCTGCCTCAAAAGGCACATAAGTACGTAATATATTTTAAGAGGATCTTTTAAAATCCAATATAGTTCAGTTAAAATCAGTTTTATAACTTACAGCACTCAACTCCATATATTATCATCTGCAGAACATTGCACTTCAGTTATTCCATATGAATGTTAGTGCATTTACATGACGTTCCAGAAAGCTGAGAGATAACATATCTTAACTCACCGGTTCTCAAATTCCTCTAGCCCAGATCCCTTGTTCAAAAGATATTTTGACTCAGAATCTTGATTTGTAAAACAAAGAAAGGAGGAGGCATTCCATTTCATTGACTGCATGAGGTTTCCTGAGTTTTCTCCGTGCCCTCCTCCCATCCTCAGTGACTTTCGTAGGAGCCTAAGAAATCCCTGGAACGCCATAGAACTTAATGCAGAGCATAGTGTCAAGCATGAAGCTAGACTAGGACAGGAGTTATTGCCAAGGAGGGAGACTTTTCAGGCATCCTTAAATCACAGCCCGTAAGTGGTTGCCTACCTGTGGTAATATTGCTTTGCTTATCCACAAAGTAATTTGCTAGGAGTTTCATGGGAAATGAATAGACTGAAATCAACTCCAGTTTCCTTAGTGTCACTGTAACTCTGATAAGCAATGTGACTCAAATGCCCCATGCAGTTTCTGCAGGTGGTGCCAAAGCAGTGATTGGCACCGGGATATCCATAGGAAACAGAAGGGAAACCATGATTTGCTTATGGGTGCTCTACCCTGTAGAGCAAAACAGAATTTTCTGATTGTTCTTTTGATTGCTACTGCTGTGCTACTACAATTACTGTTTCATGTTTTGTTGTTGTTCCTCCCCCTCCTTCTTTTTCTCTTCTTCTTTTCTTTTTTAGCAGTAGAATAAGACACTGTTCAGTAGTGTAGCTAGATGCTTTGGTTTCTTTTATCATTGTTATGTGCAAAAGCAATTGTCAAACTTATTTCTTGTGCTACACCATGTTCTTCCCTCAGGAAGAGGAAATCCGAGAGTGATAAAAGCATCTGCAAGCAGAGTAAAGGCATCTCAGTCAGTGGATTTCTTCTACAAGTTTCATGACAGTGGTACTGCAGTGTTTTAGCTTCTTTGTAGGTGGCTGATAATGTGTAAATACCCCATGTTGAATGAATTCAGCTGTCCAAGACCTATGAGGCTGCAGTTTCTTTCCTGATCCTACCCCTCCAAGGTGGTGGTTTGCAGCTCCTCCAGGAGACTGGATTCTCCTCTGGCCACAGCAATACTTTATTTCTTCTCACCTACCTGACACAATTGACTCAAAAATTATACCTCAGCAGGGAAACCACTCCTCGGAAGGGGGAGGTTGCCAGCAATCTCTAAGAGTATCTTCCTTAAGGACAGGAACAGGGCCTTTCACACTTGGATGCTTTGATAGACCATTTGATAGATAGGTTTAGTTATAGTATGTTACTTTCAGGCTCAAACACAGAAATTATTCATGCAAATCCTCCTTCCAGTCTGTCCTTTGTAGAGAGGGCTGAACTTTCCTATCTTAGATCGTGCACGACACTGGCAGTCATGAAATGTAGATTCCGCTCGTTCATCTCTCTCCATGCAGTCCACTTTTTATCATTAGAGAAAAAGATAAACTTTAAAACATTTTATTGTATTGTAATTTTAAAGTAGTATTGACTGTCAGAGAGGCCAACTTGTGTAATGCTTACAAGCATGAGCTCTGAAGCCAGACCACCTGGCCCTGCTGTGCCTTAATTCGCTGACCTTGGGCAGTTTTCTCATCAGTAAAATGGAATTAAGAATAGAACCTGTTTTATAGGGTTGTGAAGGTTAGGTGAACTACCATTTGTGAAGTGCTTATAAGAGCATATAGCAAATACTATATTCCTTTTAGCAGCTTTTCCTGCTTTTGTTGCTATTCTTATTATTGTTTCCTGGGTGTAAAAGCTGAACTTGCCTTCTTTTCCTTCTGGAAGATTTGGGCAGAAACCCAAGTAACTTAGTCTAGACTCATGCCTGGGAGAGAAGCCTAAAATGACTGGCCCCTGGAAATCTAGACACTTTTGCAATAGGGAAAGAATGCCTGTTTTCAACTTAGATCTAAGTTTGGATGTTGGTCTTGCCCCTTAGCTACTTGAGTGATAATGTAGAAAATATTTTAAAATGGAAGAGAATAATGCCTACGTTGTAAGGTGCTGAAACTTAGAAATGACAGAATAAAGAGCTGGTTCTTATTATATGCTCAAAATATTGGAGCTATTATTATTATTTGAAGAGACAATCTAGCCCACCCTAAGTCATGCAGATATGGAGTTATTTGGTGAGTGGAGAGACTGTTGATAAAGTTTATTTAATATTTAAGATGAAGTTTTAAATTTGCTTTGTAATAGAAATAATTACAGTATTTGCTGTATTTATGTATATATTGTATATGCCCACTTTAATACTAGGGAACTCTTCAGAACAGACTGTTAACATTTCTTTTTTGTCTTTTGAATTGAATGTGATAGAAATCAGCTCTCAGGAGGAAGTGTGCAGTCTGTAAAATCGTCGTCCACACCGCCTGCATTGAGCAGCTAGAAAAGGTAAGAGCGCGCCCCCTGCTGCAGTTTTGTTACATTGCAAGTAGTTGGTCTTCGGAGGCCCAGTGTAATTTTCTAGTTGCAACTTTTTGAAAACAGTGCCCTTAAAAAAAAGCTGGAAGTCCAACATTATTACCAGATTAATAATGGAAAGATAATGTTTTAGGATCATTCACTCTCTTGTTTGCTGAAGTGTAATTTGATATCATTTTACGTTGACTCTTGGGAAATGGAATAACACTTAGATGGAAAAGCCTGGTGTGCACTGATTCTCTTATTATATCATCTCAGTTCAAGCATTACCATTCACCCATAGGCTCTTCCACAAGTTGTTTAAGAAGGGGGAAGTTCTATAAACTTTTTATAATTGTTGTTCACATATATCTGACTTGTGTGGTTTACTTCTTCTCAAAGTGCTGGCAAGGGAGTGAGCCAAGCTGGAAGCCGGCTGTCAGTCTGCTGGGCAGTGCTCCTCCTGTTGCTGCTCAAATGTGTGGGTGGGACTGGAAGTGACATCCTGGTGGTGTTGTACCTCCAGAATAAGTGGATTCGGCAAAGTCCATTTGTTTGTCATTTAGGGGATGGGAAAGGCTCCAGTAGTGAGTTGCCTGTCATCCTTTTTCCTTTCACACTTCCTACTCCATTTTTATGTGTGTTTCTCTGTGTATTATCTATGTTCTTGAGCTGTCATGGGTAAAAGCATTGAAATATTTTAGTACCCCATGACATTCATTTAGTTTCACTGACATGACCAGTTGAGCCTAGCTGATGTCTTGTGGCAATGGCTACCAATGTGTTATCTTAATATTTTCTTTTCTGCCCCAACTTCACTTACTCATCTCTGCCTTCATTCTTTTGCTCCTTTCACTTTATGGAGTAGCTAACCAAGATGTCAATGTGCCTACTAGGAGACCTCCACATCTAAAAGAAAAGCAATGCTGAATCCTTTTATAAAGAATAACTCTGGGCTGGGCATGGTGGCTCACGCCTGTAATCCCACACTTTGGGAGGCCGAGGTGAGCAGATCACGAGGTCAGGAAATGGAGACCATCCTGGCTAACATGGTGAAACCCCGTCTCTACTAAAAATACAAAAAATTAGCCAGATGTGGTGGCACGCACCTGTAGTCCCAACTACTCAGGAGGCTGAGGCAGGAGAATTGCGAGAATCGCTTGAATCCAGGAGGCGGAGGTTGCAGCGAGCTGAGATCGCACCACTGCACTCCAGCCTGGGTGACAGAACGAGACTCCATCGCAAAAAAAAAAAAAAAAAAAAAAAGGCAACTCTCTTGTCTTTGAATAGTCATCATAATACTAAAAAAACTCAAGTTTATATTTTCTATTTTTACAATCAGAAATCCAGCTGGGTAGTTTCAGCTGCCGATATCTTTCCTCTGGCTCTTTCTTATCTCAGTTTCTCATATTTGTGGTGTAAGAGCATTATTGTTTAAAGATACTTAGATTTCATTCTTGAGAATGAAGGAAAGGGGTTGGAGATATAGAATCACCTGGGATCTCTGTTGATTATCTAATGCGATGATTTCAAAAGACTAAGAAGAGTATTGTTCCTTGTTCTTTGAAGGTTTTGCTTTTCAGTCTCAATATCTGTCACTGTTTTTTTTTTTTTCCAGGTAATTCAGTCTAGTCTGATGCTTATCTCTAATATAATATACTTTTCTTTTTGAATGACAGATTAATTTCAGATGTAAACCAACATTTCGAGAAGGAGGCTCAAGGTCACCAAGAGAAGTGAGTATTTTCAGAGCTTGATTTCAAGTATCACTTTCGATTTCTCATTGATTCAGTGGCTTCATAGATATTCACCAGAGAATAAAAAATAAATTCTATCTGTCTCCATTGCATGCCAATTTTTGTTAACATATCCATAAATACAACCAATAAAATCTTCAAGTCTTTTCAACATGTGCACACTGGACTTTAGTCTCATAAAATGTACTGGGGAGTTAAGGTCTTACTGAATGAACCAGAGACTAGAGGAAGGCGGTAGTGATAGAATTGAAGGGGTTATAAAGAAATAGACTTTATTTATGTATTTTGAGACAGAGTCTCGCTCTGTCGCCATGTCTTCTGGTTGATTTTACGTGCATTTTCCAATTTGGAGTGGGTATAAGCGACTCATGGGGCAGCACAGTAACTGGTTATTCCTATAAACCCTGGAGTCAGATGGTCCACTTTTAAAACCAGCCTTGATGCTGTGTGATCTTAGGCATCTCACCTAAGCTCTCTAAATCTTGGTGTTTTCGTTTGTTAAGTAAATGAATAAATACATCATAAGCTAGAACTATATTCAGTTCTCGGTCTCTCACCCTCCAGTCTGGTCGTGAAGATCAACAGGTAAAGAGGAAATTTGAATGAAGAGTTGTTACTGATGTGTTAGTGGGAAGCAGAGGTATGACAAGAGGAGACAGCACGTATTTGTTCACATTTTATTTAGGGGAGACAGTGAGCACAGTTCAGGCAAAGATGGAGAAGGCAGGGAGGGTTCTCAGCCTTCCTGTGTTATTCTGGACAGTTTAGTTCCAGGCCCAAAATTGCACTCCCCAATCAGCGAAACAAAAGCCCATAATGAACAGAACCTGTCCTCCTAGAGTGTAGTTCCGCCTGCCCAGCATTCACTCACTGCTTCCTAAACATTACTGTCTTATATGATATCCTCCTGAGCACAAAGTCCAGGAAAGATGATTTCTGATCAACGTATTTTCTCAGGGAGATGAGGTTCAGTTCCACTTACAGATTTACTCCATGGAAACCTTCCTGGATGGTCTGCTCCTCAAATCAGCTCTGTGTAGTAACAAATAGGAAAGAGAGGAAAGGGGTCAGCGAAGGGGCTTCTCCTGAGGAGCTAAGTTAGTTGAGAGGAGGGTGGTTAGGAGGTGAGTGGTGAGAGCCTTCTGGATAAAAGGAAGAGCATGCAAATCCAAATGAGAGACTGTACTAAGACATGAGATCTGAGATAGCAAGAGCTGGATCGTGAAGGTTCCTGTAAGCCATGCTGCAAGTTGAGTGTTTTATCATCAGGATAGTTGGGAGGTGAGCGTTAAACTACTTTAAGCCAAATATTGTTCAGGCTGCAGTGTGGAGGAGATACCATGCAGTTCAAGAGTTGGAGGCATACAGGCAACTTTCAGAAGCCATGATAGTAATCTAGGCAAGAAATCATGGTGACATGAACTAAGAATAATGTTGGTAGATATGAGTTGAAGGAAACAAAATTGACAGGATATAGTAACTGATTGAAGTTTGGACACAAGAGGAGCCCAGACTAAACTAAGCTACTGCTACACACACACACACACACACAAAACAAAACAAAACAAAACAACCGAAAAACTGATTAGACGTATGAAAAAGAGTTGATGTGAGGATGGGGTGGGGAGGTAATGACTTTAGTTGTAGAACTACGAAGTGTGAGGTGTCCCTGTTGTCCTCAACTGGAGATGCCCAATAGAAGGTTGAGTGGGTGTATGAGTTTGGAGCTTATGAGGAAGACTGAGCTGGAGGTCAGGCATGGTGAGTCATCAGCATATTTACACAGTAATAAAAGCTGTGGGAATAGATGAACTGGAGAGTGGGAATAGGAGATATCTGAGAATTACAAACGTTTAAAGACAGTTGATGAAAAAAGACAACATGAATATGAACGCTCTAATTGTTAGTGACAAAGCAAAGGGATGAGAAAAAATGTGGAAAGAGAGTAGGTTGGGATGGAGGTTGCAGAAAGAGTAAAACATAGTTGTCCTCATCGATTGTCTTCTCCCACTGTGTTTGTGCAGCACAGCAGCAATAGGAAGATTGTGGGCCATGCGCAGGGTGAGGAGGGCAGGAGAAGAATGTTAGGGCTGTGGTGTCTTAGTACCATCCAGAGTGCAGACAGCATGGGCCAGAAGATAACTCAGTGATAACTCAAATGAAGGAGGTGCTTTATTTAGGAAACTGGAAGAGATAGTTTCATGTTAAGATGGAGTTTATGACTTTCCAGCCTGGGGATTCATATACCTGCCTTTAGCTTTCTGCCCTCCAGTATGTATCTCTCTCTATTGATAGGTCAGTGTGGAGGCAGGGGAAGAGAGAGAGACAATTTTAATTGTGCAATTTTTCTAATACAGCATGTTTTTGGTTTTCATTAGCCTGTACCACTTCTCTGAAGCTAGACCTTCCATAAGGGTTTTGGATATTCTCCCTTGTCTTCTTATCAAGGACTTGAAATTCCTTCTTTAATATGTTTTCATCCCCCCTCCCCATTTCCAGATAATTTCTACCAGCATAAACACACTCTAATAATTTATATCTTTAAAAAAAAACCAAAAACACTCCTTAGCCACCAACTGTGTCTTACCTATTGCTCTAGTTCTCAGTTTTGTAGTCACTGCCAAGCTTCCAGAAAGTGTTAACTATATAAATTATTTTCAGTACGTCACTTTCTAGTCATTGTAACCTGTTCTAATCTGATGTCTACTCTATCCATTTACTGAAATTGCTGCTGCTTTCAGTTTGCCTATGATCTCCTATATGCTAAATGTATTAGGTGTTATTTATTTTTCTGTTCTTTCTTCTCAAAAATATTCAAGATACTACATATTCCATCCTTCTTGGAATGCTGTCCTCTCTTGGCTTCCCATATCACCCTTTCCTAATTTTCTTCTTGCTTCATTGGATAGCCCTTTCTATTCTTTTTCCTTGCTTACTCCTCCAACCTCTGCAAATCCCTCTGAGCTTAATTCTCGTCTATGTTCTCTTCTCTCTGCCCACTCCTGTTAGAGGAGCTCATCCGGTCTCATGGCTTCAAATACCATGTGGGCTGACAACTCCTAACTTTACATTTCCCGTCTGCCTTTCTTGGAGTTCCACTTGGCATGTCTTTTGAATGTATCACAGTCATCTAAAATATAATACATCAAACACTAGACTATTCCCATTACCATAAAAATGATTTAAGAAAATCCTATGCACCTTAGGAAATGAGATGACTGTTGATCTGGCTTCTCAGTTGAGAAAACTGGGGGGGTCATGTTTATTCCTTCTCTCATAGACTCCCCACATCTAATTCATTTGCCCGTCCTTTCAATTTTATTTATAAAATATATTTCAAATCCACCCAATTATCTCCAATTCTGTTATCAGCACCTTAAACTAAGGTACTGTGACCTCTCCCCTTTGGCCAATGCAATAGCTTCTTCATGACTCTTCAGTTTTCACTTTCAGTCCACCCATGATTTAAAGAAGTAATCTTTCAAAATGAAAATTAGATTATGAGGTTGGTGCAAAAGTAATTGAAAGTAATGACAAAAACCGCAATTACTTTTGAACCAACCTAATATAATTTTCCCTGGCTTAAAACTCTCCAGTGGTTTCCATAACTCTTAGAGCGAAAGCAAGCCCTCTGTCTTGGCATGAAAAGGCCCACGTCGTCTGGCCCCTGCCTGCCTTTCCAGCCTCCTCCAGCTCCCATATAGACTTTCTTTCTATTTGAGAGGCACACACAAAGATATTCCCCACCTTTGGGTATTTGTGTATTTCATTGCTGTACTGAAAATCTCTTTGCATGACTGTTTCTTACAGTTAGGCCTCAATTCAAATATCATCCCCCTCAGACACTATCTTAGTCTGTTCAGGCTGTTGTAATGAAATACCATAGACTGGGTGGCTTATAAGCAACAAAAATTATTTCTCACAGTTCTGCAGGCTGGAAGTCCAAGATCAATGTACCAGCATGGTCCCATTCTAGTGAGGGCCCTCTTTGGGGTTGGAGACTGCCACCTTCTCATTGTGTTCTCACGTGGAGAAAAGAGGGTGAGAGAGTTTTCTGTTGCCTTTTTTATAAGGACCCTGATTGCATCCGTGAAGAGTCTATCCTCATTACTTGATCACCTCTCAAACACCTCACCTCCTATTACCATTACATTGGGGTTTAGGATTTCAACATACAAATTTTGAGGGGACACAAACCCCAGTCTTTTGCAGAGGTCTTCCTTAACAACCACCTTTAAATACATAGTATATTGTTCTTTATCAAAGTATCTTGTTTTTTCTTTTCAGGGCACTTTGTATACCGTAATAATTTATGCATATTACTGTTTGCTTGTCTAAAGAATGTCTCCCTTCTTTAGTGTAAATTTTGGGAGGTCACTCCTAGATTTTGTCCTAAATTAATTGCACCAAAACACAGAGTATGTGATTGATGGATATCTGCTGACCGAATGCGTTTACAAAGGTGTTCATTTCTCTCAAAATGTTTAGAAACTCTTAGTCTAAAAGGACATTTTGAAGATGAAACTAATGACTCACTGACTATGACTCATTTGATATTCCTAATTAAAAATTAAGAATTCTTACTACTACTAATTTAGATGTTTACCTAGTAAATGAAAAAACATTTGCTTTAGAATTAGTTTGACCCTAGTTCAAATTATACCTCTGCTTTTTTTCCACTAAGTGGTAAGAATCTCTGGAGCACAGATTGTTGGTCACTATGCCCTGGCATTTGCATAGTGCCTGACGTGTGACAAGTTTTAAATAAATATTTGTTGGAGCCATCTAAGTTGAATCTTTCTGGATATATA
>NW_012115154.1:5702645-5713343 GCF_000951035.1 Colobus angolensis palliatus | reverse complement strand
TTTGAAAATAGCCAAGCAATTGTATTATGTGTTTTTGCTAACAATACTGAATATAAGCCCTGAAATAATGCATTACCAATACTTTAACACCCGTAAGTAATAGCCCTTTCCTTGCCCAGTGCTTGAAGTTGTATATGAATAATTCAGAAGTTATTGATGAACAATAAAAAGGTTTTATGATGTTAGAAGCCTTGCTTTGCTATCTTAACAGCAATGTGTCAACACTCACATTTGCAGTGTTAAGGATCCTGAGTCCAATGTCAGTTCAACAACTTAGGAGCTCTTAATAATAGTCAAAAGAAAAGAGGGTGAGAAATTAAAGCACTTGGGATATAAGGATTAGAAAATATAAATGATTCTATAGTAATGTTATTTTCCTTACTGATGAAGGCAATTGATGATCCTCCCCTCCTCCATGATAACTATGTGATTTAATCGTCAAAGAAATTAGGTAGATAATTCCATTCAGTTCAACACATATGTGTTGGATGTTTGCTTTGTTCAAACTATCATTAAGCAGCAGTAGAATACATTTCTATTGAGCCTAAAAAGAACTCTGGACAGAAGGGTGCTGGACATCTCAAATCACAGAGCTACATTTTGGAGACAATTACTCATTTTCTTCTATGATAGTGATTTTGTATAAGTTAGTTTATCAATCCATGCCTTAGTTTTTGACTTATTTTCTAGGAAGGATGATATTAAAAATATTTAACAAATGGTAGAGCCAATAGAGAGTAATATTTAAATAATTTTAAATGTTCTTTTTTTATTCCCCAACTAAACTATATGATATTGTACATCTGCTTACCAAATTATATACCGTAGTCCCCTCTTATCCATGATTTTGTTTTCCAAGGTTTCAATTACTCAAGGTCAACCACAGTCCAAAAATATTAAATGGAGAATCCTGGAAATAAACAATTCCTGTTTTAAATTGCATGCTCTTCTGAGTAGTGTGATGAAATCTTATGCCATCCTACTCGGTCCTGGGATATGAAACACCCCCCTGTCCAGCGTATCCACTACCTGCCCATTCGTCACTTAGTTTTCTCAGTTATTAGATTGAAGAATCATTGTCTATGTAGAGTTTGGTACTATCCATAGTTTCGGTCATCCACTGGGAGTCTTAGAACGTATCTTCTGGGAAGAAGGAACAACTGCGTGTTGCAGTACAAATGATGAAGTCAATCTTAAGATTCCTAAATAATTGTTGATATATGGAAAGTGTTCCTGACTGTTTTGAGTAAAGCTGTCACTTGCTAAGTGATCCCATGAGTCAGCCATGATTTCACACAGGTAATTGCATCAAATGTTTCCAACATGTTCCTTCTTAAATTGATAGTCATTAGCTGATTTATAATCTCAATAACTACAGATTTTTTTTCTGAACATCAATGATATTGTTCATTTTCCCTCAGCTTCTGCTACACTAACAGCAATTATATTACATTTTTCTATTTTGTATGATACTGTCTGACATTTTTATATATTCAATATTTCTACTACTGACTGTCATTGAAATCATTCATTGGCGTGTCATGTTGAAGTAGTGTGAGCCCTGTCTTGCAGGACAGAGGAAAGGCACAGTGACACAATGGTAAGACCACAGATTCTGGTGCCAGCCTGTCTGGGTTTGGACCCTGACTTTGACCTTTACATTTTAAGTAATGACTTCCATGCATTACTTTCCTTTTCTGTAAAATGAGAATGATATTGACCATTGAAGTCAAACCCTCTGATAATGTGTGAATTGGGATATGCTGCAGTTGGCAGCTGGCTCCGGTTCTCCCTAATGCTTATTCCTAAGCAGGCAGTGGACTAAGGTTCTCATCTTATCCGTTGAGATGCTAAAGGTGTCAGCAGTAGCCTCAGCTGCAAAGTAAAGAGGTGGAGGGTCCAGTACCTTCATCCTCAGTAGAATGTTTGCACTGAACTGATGGGATAGATACTGATAACTGGGCAGGTTATTCTGGAATTGCCGTCACTTTCTTGAAAGCCACAGCCAGCCACAGAACCCAGAATTGTCCATCCATGTGGATATTTAAGGTTGTACAGACAACCACCACCAGCTGGGCCCAGCCCCCAGCATTCTGAGATTCTTTGGGGGAACCGGTAACATTGCTCAGACAACATGATTTGTTTTCAGAAGAGAGAGATCATTGGAATAGAATCCAGGAGACCTATTATGTCAGAAATTAACATTGTAATTGCTTAATATCGAGGAGGTAGAAGTGGTCTCTAATGTTGAGGGGATGCAAGGGAGGAGTCAGAGAGATGCTAGGGGCACTAAACTGCAATTTCCCAATCAACATATATTTCAATATTTCCACAATTCATAGGATTTTACTGATACATTCCAAATAAGTGGCATCTCTACTCATGAAAATTCTCATGAAGATTAAAAGAATTATTACTCATAAAATATTTCTTAAAGTGCATGGCTCATAGTATACAACAAGTGTTAGCTTTTATAATTAGCTTCTTTCTTAGAACAATCTAATCTTGTGTCTTTGTTTTATTAAACTGTGGTAGTAGGAAAAGCTAGACAAACATTAGACTAAAATGTGGGACCATTGTGTTTCTTTATATCTGATTATAGTTAAAAGACCATTATCCCTCCAGGGTCTTTGTTTAGTTTCAGTTGAAGTGGATTTGACATTATTAAGAGAAATAGAGGTGACATTTCAGTATTGATAATGCTAATGCTTATTAGCGGTATTCTTGTCACTCTGAATTTCATGCCTTGATATATACCTTTTTTCCCTCTACACTGATCTATTTTCTGTCCATCTGTACTTACTAACAGAACAGTGCCTGACATGTAGGAAAAATTTGAATAATTGAATATATATAAAAGTGAATATATTAATAAATTATTATATAAATATATTGAATATATTAATATATTAAATATATCAATATATTTTAAATTGAATATATATTAATATATTAAATATATTTTAAAGGGAAAATAAGGACTATGGCTAGACCCTACAATAGACATGTTAGTATAAGATTAAGTGTGTTTTCCCAGAAAAGGGCAAAAGAAAATAATGAGCACTTTAGGGGTATTGGTGTCAGAGGGATGAATTGTTTGTGAGTTATGAGGGCTTGCCTGCATTCTTGGTCCTGAGGTTGACTTTCTTGTAATGTATCCTGAGAACCAGTGGTGAATGGTGCTACTTGACTCTGCCCCAGGAGTGCTTGCCTACTTGGGAGGAAAAGGACTTTCTGTGTTTCCTACAGTCTGAGACAAAGATAGACCTTGAAGGCTAATCTGTAATAGTTCATGATACCCAAGGACGGTTTAAACACAATACCATTGCAAAAACATCATCAATATGCTTATGTCTCTTGTCCTTGACATCTTTTGCCTTCAGCTTTTCTCTTTCTTCACTCTATCTAGTGAGTAATTCTAACATCTATGTCTTGTATTAGGAGATCTATTTCTGAGAGTTTGATCTACATTATCTCTAGCTAGAATGTTTGGTGTGGTGCCTGCCTGCCACAGATAAAGCTCTACATACCTATTTGTTAAATTGAGTTAGATATTGTTGTTTCAGCTTCTCCCCTTCACCTTTCCACTTTTCTTTGGCCATTTCTTTTACCTGCCTCAGTTACCTCCCAGCTCAAGGTCCTCTACTGTGTTCACAAATCTGCAGAGTGTTTGACTAGTAAGACAGTAGAGTAACAGAAATCTGGTGTGGCCAGTTGCCACTAGGAAGACGTGGAGGGAAGGCATGAGAAGTGGAATCTACAGATATGAAAGATCTTTGGGGATGGAGAAGTAACTTCATTTGTCCAAGTAGATTCATGTTTATTGTTAAACAAGTCATACTCATAAATATTTGTTTCTGGGCTCATCTGGGCTTAGATCGTGGTTTATATAAATCAATAGCATTGCCACATTAAAAATGAATATTGAGGTTTGCAAATTAAAACATATTCAGTCAAGTGCAGTAGCTCATGCCTATAGTCCTAGCTATTCAGGAGACTGAGATGGGAGGATGGCTTGAGCAGGGGAGTTCAAGGCTGCAGTGAACTATGATTATACCACTGCACTCCAGTGTGAGTGACAGAGCAAGGCCCTGTCTATAAAAATAAATTTTTAAAAATATTCATTTAATTTTGTTTTCCCACAGAATTTTGTACGTCATCACTGGGTGCACAGGCGTCGGCAGGAGGGGAAATGTAAGCAGTGTGGTAAGGTAAGAGCCCAGTCACCTCATGGCCTCGCAGGAGGCTCCCCAGGCCTCTGCAAGCACCTGAGGTGGAAGAGTCCTGTCCCCGAATCCAGTGTTCACTATATCAGTTCCTTTTTGAAAGACCTTACTTGTCCAGGTCTCCTTAAGAGGCATTGTAGTTGTTCTAGAACTCACTGCATGAGGCAATGGTGTTAATAAAAAGAATTAGCACATTTTAAGATACATGGATGCGTTCTTACAGTGAATTTCATTAATGATTTTTGAAAATATAACTATTTTGTGAAAATACCCTCACGAAGACAACTGATTCATCATACTTTGGTCAGTAGCAGCAAACCAATGGGTTTGAGTAACACAATGTATGCTGATATAAAATTGTGTTTGAGACAGCATGGTCAGCAGCTAGAAATGTGTTGCTCCCTTGGGACATTATCCAGTTCCTGGAAGAGATGCCCTTTTTATTTGTGGTTGTTTATATCTACCTCCTCTGTCATCATGACTGGTTATAGGCCCCTCAGGATGCAGTGCCACTTGGAAAAGTGAGCTGGAGAAAGGGGTGGGGGTGTTATGACTATATACTATTAAATGCCATAGATCCCATGTGTCATTGACCCCAACAGATTTAGGTTATAGCTTTTTCCGACATACAAAGATCTACTTTAAGGATGACAGGGTCCTCTGGGAGGGTTAAACTGGTGGTAAATATCACTATATGTATTTATAGTGTGATTCACCACCAGTTTTTTTAATGACATCAATAGTAAGCTGATGGTCATCAATAAAGGGAAGTTTTGATTTGGCAGAGGGCAAGATAATTTGGGGGGAATATATTCCTAAATAATTATTCCTCTGTTTGTTTATTCATGTGACTCCTTTGGGTCAAGCATTGGTGTGAGCTGCCCAGGGCAGCATTTTTGGCAGTAGAGCAATGCAAGAAAATATTGACTCGCTGAGGTAGGGTTGTGGAAGGTGAGAGAGAGAGACTTGGAAAAAATTGCATTAATTTTGCTGTTTTGCCCAATCCCTGGGAAGAAAATATGCTGTAACCATTGGTTATGAAGGTCTTCTCTGGAAGGCTACACACCTTAGCCTCCAGGGCATAGGCTCCCACTGTAACCTGTATTTTGTCCTCCAGTTAAACCAGGTGGCTCTCAGTTGGTTCTCTTTTAGCCGGTAAAGAGGATGAACAAAACAGGGTGAAAGCAGAGCGAGGTGAAACAAGTAAACAAGGAGGAGGGGGGAGGTGGAAAGATTTGTACCAATTCTTTTTGGCCATCTTACATGCCCTGGGGAAAAGGAGGTCACACCTCTACTCTCCCATGACCTTTCTCTCTTGGGTCCATCAACCTCTTCCAAGGTGTTGCCTTGGGGCTTATGGATTTACTTTTACTTCAGGAATCATTGACTGTAACTTTCCCATAAGTGTGCATGTGTGTGTGTGCATGCATGTGAGGGTAAGCGAGATGCTGCAGTCAGGCAGGCATAGCAATTTTTTGGGTCAGAGATGTAAAGAGTAGTAAGAATCTGGATGAATAGGTCCTTCACTTTGAAAAAAATATCTTCACTGGAGCCCAGTAGCTGGCACCACCTCAATAATGTAAGCCATAATGGAGTAGGAGGGATTTTATTAAAAGAAAATCAATAAGCATTTTATACTTTGAGACAAGTGTTCCCTAGTGCCATATTGCACTCTCTTCTGGCCTCTTGTTGGCATGGTCAACTGAACAGGAAGAACTGGGCTTCCTCCGCCCTCAGTTGCTGTGTCTCCTTTCCTGCCAGTGTTCTCAGCCAGCCATCACGCCGTACGCACAGCTCGCTGCATGTCTGTGGTCAGTGGGGAAGTCAGTGATCCAGCTTGTCACGTCATGTTTCCAAAATATTGCACTATTATAGTCATCTCTTGTGTTTATAATCCAGCTTCTCCATGAATTCTTCAAGACTCAAACAATTATGGGATGGGTGGGATTGTCTCCTTGCCAAATAATAAATTACCCTTCCTTGGATTCCAACTTCCACCCTGGACAGGAAAGTTATGGCTCTGTTTCCGTTTCCAGATTAAGGAATGAAAATTCACTCCAAACCTTGGTGCTATGCATAATTTTCGTCAGTAGTGTTGTACATTCTTATTCATATTCATAGACTTTTAAACCTCACTCCATCCCCCATACACACACACACACACACACACACACACACACACACATTATTCCATAATTTACTCATTGGGATGGAGTGAAAAATAATTGCCTCACTTAGCAAAACTTTTTTTTTTTTTCCAACTGATGGCTTGCAAACTTTACAAATTTTTTGGGAAGTGTTTATGGTTAAAGAGTGTTTGTGATTTCCATTTCTACTTTTAAAATAAACAATAAAAGGATGTTTGGACTGATTTTCTCTTGCCTTAAATATGTGTTTGGCTGAGTGTGTGTGGCACTTAACAGAGATCAGATGAGGTAACTCATGATTTGATTGCTCAGTTCCTTTAACATTAGCGCAATGCCTCAGCCCACTAGGTTTATAACCTTTCTGCAGTTTTTCATTGTCATTCATTGTCCTTGATTACATAAGAGTCAGGGTCAAGGCAGAAAAGAGACAAAATGCTCGTGTTCAAATTATGTAATGTGATGAGAGTTTAATGAGGAGAATATTTAAAATATGTGAAAAACATCAGGGAGGGGGGCGTGGGAGAGGGCGGAACCACAAGAAAAAGTGGAGAACACTGTGACTAATATTAGAGAGCTATGGTCAAGCAAAGCCTGAAGAGGTGAGGAGATGGAGAGAACCCCTTCCCAGGAGCTGCAACTTTTAGTCACAAGACTCAGCCAGCCTGTGGTGACCTACAGACTGGGGAAATACATCCCTAGCTCCACCTACCTTCACTTTCTAGTGGCCAAACCCAACAGAAACCAGAGCACAAGGGATTCTTTGATGCAATCCATAAAAGCCAACTCTTTCCAATGAGTCATTGAGTAGAGAAGGATGGAGAGTAGAACTGGAGAGGCAGATGGAATGGATCTAGCATGTATTGTTTAATGCAAACCTGTAGTCAATCAATGGTTGGAGGCAGAATGCATACTTTTGCTGTAAACATGTCTCTGATCTTCACTAGATCTACACATTGCATTCATTCAATCAAAATGTATGAAACACTAAGTTGTCTATAGTACTTCAAAAAATCTATAATCAAAAAAGTATAGTAATGATTATAGCTACTTTGACTCTTCATTTTTTGAGGGAAACACACATCCAAACCTAGCATTATGGTAATTGTGAAAATATGTTTGTAAATCACTACTTGAAAGCTTATCTTTTATTTCTTCATATATAAAATTTATAAAAATAAGCTAACTTTTTGAAAATCAAAATTAAAAAATTTCGAACATCAATTCTTGAAACCAGTTTTAAACGCAGTATACACATTGAATATCCCTTATCTGAAATGCCTGGAACAAGAAGTTTTTTGGATTTAGATTTTTTTAGGATTTTGGAATATTTTCGTATACATAAGATATGCTGGGGATGGGACCCAAGTCTAAATATGAAATTCACTTATGTTTCATGCTACACCTTAGACACAAAGCCTGAAGGTAATTTTATACAATATTTTAAATAATCTTGTGCATGAAACAAAGTTTTTAGTATGAGTTGTCACACGAGGTCAGGTGTGAAATTTTCCACTTGTGGCGTCATGTTGGCACTCAAAAGGTTTTGGATTTTGAAGAATTTTGGATTTTTGATTTTCAGATTAGGGATGCTCAACATGTAATACATAGTTAAACTTTGTCTACATTTTTTATACAGTTCAGTTCCCGTATTAGGCTGTTTTCACGCTGCTGATAAACACATACCCGAGACTGGGCAATTTACAAAAGAAAGAGGTTTATTGGACTTACAGTTCCACGTGGCTGGGGAGGCTTCACAATCATGGTGAAAGGCAAGAAGGAGCAAGTCACATCTTATGTGGATGGCGGCTGGCAAAGAGAGAGCTTGTACAGAGAAAGTCCCGTTTTTAAAACCATCATAGCTCATGAGACTCATTCACTGTCACAAGAACAGTGCAGGAAAGACCTGCCCCCATAATTCAATCACCTCCCGTCGGGTTCCTCCCATGCCATGTGGGAATTGTGGGAGTTACAATTCAAGATGAGATTTGGGTGGGGACACAGCCAAACCGTATCAGTTCCCTAACCAAACATACTACATTAATATGAATTATTTGTCCATAAATAATACATATTTTCATATATAGTTTACATAGCATGCAGTGTTTATTAAATGGGAAACCATCAAAACTATATTGGTAGTAAATATTGTTAAAAAATAACTTGAGAATGAACTTAGGGTACAATATGTAAATTATACACAAGAATGCCAAAGTGTTTAAAACTACTTCATGGGAGTGCAGTTGGGATATTACATGGGTAGGGAAAGGGATTACAGAGTATAAAAATAATGGGAAATACTGACTTGGGCCTTTCAGGAATGTCCCCTTATCAACTTAAAGCAATGCACTCTACTGATCTGAAAATGTGTACCCTGGGAGTTAAGGTTAAGCACAGGAAAGGGAAGTTTAAGGGTGAGGATTTACACACTGGTTGGGCAGGTTTGGTTATTTGTCTGTCTGTGTGTTTGTGCAGCTATAGCAGAGGAATCCTCTCCCGTTAGCCCCAGGAGGATTATGAGTAGGTAGAGAGGGGGCAGTACAAGGGCAAGGAATCTAGGATGCTCCATAAAGCCCCTGCCCACATGACTGCTGGAAGCCTGGCCCTTCTCTCCTTGGCTGAGTATCAAGAAAGGGGACAAGGACAACCACTGTTCTACTCTCTGCTCCTATGAGTTTTGACTATTTTAGATTTCTCATACTAGTGGTATCATGTAGTGTTTGTCCTTCTGTGTCTGTCTTATTTCACTTAAGCATAATATCCTTCTATAGATTCATCCTGGGAGGGGGAAATGGGGAATTACTAGGCAAAGGGCACAAAGTTTCAGTTGTGCAAACCGAGTAAGTCCTAGAAATCTATTGTACGCCATAGTGCCTGTAATTAACAATACTGTGTTGAATACCTCAACATTTCCTGAGGGGGTTGGTCTACTATTAAGTCTTCTTACCACCAAAAAAAAAAAAACAAAAAACCTAATAATAAATAAACAGGGCAGGAAAACATTTTTGGAGTAATGGATATGTTTTTGACATGGATTGTTGTGATTCAACACAGTATTGTTAATTATAACAAACTCATCAAGTTGTATATATGAAGTATGTACAGTTTTTTATGTAAATTATACCCCCAAAGAAATTTTTTTTAAAAGAAAAGAGGATGAGGGCTAAGGGGTCCTTGCTGCAGTCCCCAGTTTTCATCTGTAGAACCATTTTGCTACTGTCACTGCTCCCTGGGTCTTTGATGTGGTCAGTATCCTGGTCATTGCAGTAAATGCAGAGCCCTGGTCACTCTGGGGCCCTTTGTTCTTTCTTCAGTAGTTTCCCCCACCCAACTACCTTCTCCTAGCTGCTGCTGCTGGGCCTGCTGGTACTTGTGAACCCAGATGACCTACACGGGAAGCAGAGACCCAAACCTCAGACCAGGGTGGCAATGAGGACACTTCCTGTCATGGTGTTCAGGTCCCAGGTACACAAGCAAATGACCCCTTTGCCCCCTGATCATGATGGGGGACATGGTTCCAAAAGGTTCCAGGTACACAAGGTTCCAGTCCGAAAAGGTTCCAGATACACAAGCAACCGGCCTCTTTGTGCCCTGATAAGATGGTCCTCAGAGACAAATGGCTTCTGTCCTCCTTCCTCACTTCCTCAGCAGGGCTGATTCTACTTCTACATATTTACCCTCCTTTTTGGAGAATCTGGCGCAAGTCATGTGTCTCATGATAAATCTCCAGTTTTGATTCCAGTCTTTTTAAGGGACTGATCTCATCGCATATTTCATATGTTCTTGCTCTCTCTTTGTTGCTGAATTTGATTGAAGTATAAACTAGATATTAGCAAGTAAAAACATTTTATCAAAATGACTACTTCAAATATAGTAATTTAGGCATAGATGAACAAACAATCAGAAAAGCAAATCCGAACATTTTAAAAATCTTTGCGTTCTTCTCCTATTTAGAATTATTGTCAGATGAGATCATACATGTAAAGCAATGTATGGTAAATGTGCACCTCATGTTTGGATGCCAGTTGATAAGAGCTACTTTCTTCATGAAAAGCAAATCAATTATAGACTATGTACAAATAATGAAAAAATTTTAGTATTTTTTTGTTTGTTTGTTTTTTTGAGACGGAGTCTCGCTCTGTCACCCAGGCTGGAGAGTGGCCGGATCTCAGCTCACTGCAAGCTAAGCTCCGCCTCCCGGGTTCACGCCATTCTCCTGCCTCAGCCTCCGGAGTAGCTGGGACTACAGGCGCCGCCACCTCGCCCGGCTAGTTTTTTTTGTATTTTTAATAGAGACGGGGTTTCACCGTGTTAGCCAGGATGGTCTC
>NW_012115154.1:5671291-5702595 GCF_000951035.1 Colobus angolensis palliatus | reverse complement strand
GGTTCAAGCAATTCTTCTGCCTCAGCTGCCCGAGCAGCTGGGATTATGGGCATGCACCCCCGAACCTGGCTAATTTTGTATTTTTAGTAGAGACAGGGTTTCTCCATGTTGGTCAGTCTGGTCTTAAACTCCCAGCCTCAGGTGATCCGCCCACCTCGGCCTCCCAAAGTGCTGGGATTACAGGTTTGAGCCACCGCGCCCGGCCTAGTATTTTTTAAGAGAGAAATTAGAAACATATAACTTCTCTGCCTTTTAAATTAATAAGGCATATAAAACTGAGAAATTATAAAAATATGATAATATCTCTTTCTTAATATATAATCAACATGTTATTATATTATAGTTATTTACATATGTATATATGTATATCTATGTGTGTACATATATATCTGTGTACATACGTGTGTGTGTGTGCGTGTGTATATATATAGTTAGTGTTGCCAGATAAGAGACTGAAAATTCATAAAAGGGCAAAAGTTATTTACATATGTATTTATGTGTATATATATATCTGTGTGTGCACCTATATATCTATGTGTGTATATATATGTGTGTGTGTGTGTGTGTATATCGTTATTCTTGCCAGATATGAGACTGAAAATTCGTAAAAGGGCAAAAATAGAAAAAAAAGCATTGGGGAAATGAAGAAAATAATGACATTTCAGAGAAAAATTGGAAGAGGAACATGAACAAAAATGTATACGGAGAGGAAAGAAGAGATGAAGAGGTGACAGTTGAGAAACAAAGGGACAGAAAGGTCCAGAGAGCTGCCAGCAAATGAGTAACAGTGTCTGGAGAATGAAAAGGAGGAGTTCTGAAGCCACCAAGCTTATATTTACTAGTTGAGCTGTGCTCATTCCTGGGTCACACTGGGATTCCCCAGGGCAGGAAGGCTTGGAAAGGGGTAAGGGAAGCAGTTCCCAAATCCTCATTCACCATTTGTCTCTTTATTAAAACCTGAATCTGACCTGCCTGAGAACACTTTTGTGATTCTCCATGCTGACCTCTCTTTCCAAATTGCCTTTCTTCAATCCGCTTATGACGGAAAACATTCTTCTCCCTCTTTGCCCCAGGTGTAAAAGCCTAGAGATGTCAAACAGACATATGAAATATTGATGTCAGAAAAAAAATCTCCTTTAATTAAAAAAATGAAATGAAATATGATTTCAAGGAAGAAAAAGAAATGATATAACTTTCTCTCTTGTTAAAGAAAGAGCATGTTTATGTATTCTTTAAATTGACCACCATGGTGATGAGCAAAGCCAGTGCTTAGTTTATTTATAATCCAGGCAGAGAAATGTGAGCTGAATAGTTAGCTGAGAAGCAAAAATCAAGGTTTAATAATTGGAGCTTTCACTCTTATAGGGCAGAATTAATCCAAAAGTACATCCACAGTTGATTAAACACGTCAGGTAAGTCTAAAAGTACCTTCAAGTTGGTTTAACAGTTGGTTAGGAAAGTTTTTTATTTTGATGAAGGTCTAGTGAACAGGTATAATTCTTGTTTATTAGTTTCAGCTGGTTAAAAGCAATTTTGGTTGAACACAGCATTCCATTTTGATATCTACTAGGAAAGTGGTACTGTTGAGAGGACATTTTTCCTTTTACATGGAAAATGTTTCCTTTTTCATGGTGTTCTCCAATAAAAAGATAGGCATATTATTACCTTTTCAGGTCCAAACCATTATTTTAGCTCAGGGTTCCCAAGAGACAGACTCTGAGTTGAGATTTATGTGCATGAAGTTTATTGAGTGATCTCAGGAGTGATACTGGTAGGGAAGTAAAACTACCAGGACTGGGTAGAGGGAGGTGTTGAACTGTGGTGCAGTCACAACAGAGGCCTTAGTCAACTGCAAGGAGAACTGGAAGAGCCCTTCAGAGTTGCCTGGCCTTGACCCACAACTGGGCGAGGACTGTCCTTGGCTGATGTCTTAGTTCATTTGCATTGCTATAAAGCAGTATCTGAGGCTGGGTAGTTTATAAAGAAAAAAGGATTATGTGACTCACAGTTCTGCAGGCTGTACAAGAAGCATGATACCAGCATCTGGTGAGGTCTTCAGGAAACTTCTGCTCATGGTGCAGGGGGAGGGAGGAGCCCAGAGTGTGAAGATCACATGGCAAGAGAAAGAGAAGAGGGGTGCCAGTGTCACCCAACAATCAGATGTCACAGGAACTAATAGAGTGAGAATTCACTCATTACTGTGAATGCAGCACCAAGCCACTCATAGGGGATCTGCCTTCATCATCCAAACACCTCCTAACGGTTCCCACTTCCAACACTAGGGATCAAATTTCAGCAGGAGATTCTAGAGGGGACAGATCTCTAAGCTGTATCAACTCAAGTGACTCTTTTAGGCTCAGGGCAATTCCTGAAGATGGGAGGGTGACTCATTTGAAGACCTTCAGCTTCCAAGACTCCTCTCAACTGAGGGAATGAGGTGAGTGGCTCAGGCCTGAAGCAGAGTTATCTGGATGGAAAGCCACAGTATTCAATACTGTCCACTCCTGGTGCTACTCAGAAACCCTTGTTTTGTATCACACATTTTTAGAGCAGCTCTTCCAGGGTTCTGATTGGTCGAATTTCCTGGGAAACACAGAAGAGGAAGGATATGGGATAAACTATAGCCTCCATGGTTGCAGCTGTCTTACATCTGCTGCTGATGTTCATCATCTCTCTCCTCAACCACTTATCCTGGATTCACCTCACTCTTAGCTAGTGCTTCTGGTCTAGGTGACCTACCTGGTAGGAGGACCAAGACCCTTATCTCTCAGCAGTCTGATTCCCTGGTCTTGGCTGCTGCTGTTGTCTATTTACTATTAAAATTG
Source organism: Colobus angolensis palliatus (assembly GCF_000951035.1). Taxonomy (NCBI): domain Eukaryota; kingdom Metazoa; phylum Chordata; class Mammalia; order Primates; family Cercopithecidae; genus Colobus; species Colobus angolensis. The sequence goes on along the minus strand of NW_012115154.1, from coordinate 5,699,770 downwards.
TTTAGAGCAGGCCAGGTGCGGTGGCTCAAGCCTGTAATCCCAGCACTTTGGGAGGCCGAGACGGGTGGATCACGAGGTCAGGAGATCGAGACCATCCTGGCTAACACGGTGAAACCCCATCTCTACTAAAAATACAAAAAAACTAGCCGGGCGAGGTGGTGGGCGCCTGTAGTCCCAGCTACTCGGGAGGCTGAGGCAGGAGAATGGCGTAAACCTGGGAGGCGGAGTTTGCAGTGAGCTGAGATCCAGCCACTGCACTCCAGCCCGGGTGACAGAGCGAGACTCCGTCTCAAGAAAAAAACAAAAACAAACAAACAAAAAAATTGTTCAGAGCCTTACAAAGGCTGCCCCAGTGGATTGCCTAGTTACCATATGTATTCTTCAAGCTTCCGTTGTCAGATAACAGCTAGATCTGTGCCTAACGGTCAGGATCAATTACTCCTGTCAGGATGCTGGCTCCTTTCTGTGCCTGCTAGTCTCTTAACACAAAAATTCCAGAGTAACTGGGTGCAGTGGTAGCTTAAAGTTTAAGAGCTCCCTGTTACGTCCCATGATGAAGAAATTCTCCATCTGGGATTTAGACCCTCAAAGCCCAGAGCTGTGGGGACCAGAAGCACAAACTCCCCAAGTGGGCCACAGTAGGCATAACCACTGCTACTTTCACTCACTGGTTTCTGTACTTGTGTATTTTGTCATGGAGAAGCAGCACCATGAAATGATCGTAGATTTAGTGAGTAAACATATTGAGTCTGGTGGATGGTGCTCACAGGATATTTTCTCAAAGCTGAAGCCAGTGTTATATTTTCAAAAGATTATTCCATCTCTCTGTCAGGCCTGTGTCTTCTGGATGGTGTAGGCCATGATAGGTCCAGTGGATCTCGTGGTCACATGCCCACTTCTGCACCTCTATGCCATAAAATAATTTCCTTGGTTTGGCACAATGTTGCACAGGATCCTATGCTGGTGGGTCAGACATTTCGTAAGCCCTTGCATAGTGGCGCTGACTGAGGCCCTGAAGAAGGGAGAGGTAAGCCCATATCCTGAATATGCATTGATTCCAGTCAAGATGAGCTGGTGCCCCTTCTAAAGTGAAGGGAGTTCAGTGTGATTAGTTTGCCTTAAAGTAGCTGGTTGTTCTCTCTGAGGGATGATGCCATATTGGATGCTCAGATTTGGTGTCTTTTGCTGGCAGGTTAGAAATTCAGCAGTGGTGGGAGCTGGCTCAGTTTTGGTGACTGGCTGTGCATGCTATTGGGCCCACATATAGCATCCATCACTCCACCATGGGTACTGCATTTACAAGCCCATTGCACTATCCATCAATGGGATGGCTCATGACACAGTATGGTACCTGCGTTATGTCTAAGATTTTAGTTCTTATAAGGGGAATGCTCTCTGGTAGGAACTGATGTGCAATATCAGGATTTTTCACTCTTTGTACTTACTTTCATATGTTCTTCCATATACCTCTTCCCCAGACCTCCTGTTTCCCTCCAGGGCCCTGGCCAACCAGCCATGCCATTTATCACTGCCTGTAAGTCATTATATATTCTTATGTCAAGCCATCTATCTTTTCGCATAAATGGGATGACTAGTTGCTTCACCTGAAGTTATGCACATGAGGAGGATTTCTTATTATTCCTGTCTCTAGGGCCCACTCCTGAGTAGACTTCAGTGCAGCAGCAGTTTGCTTTTGGCCTGGATGTATATAGCAAGTTGATCCATGCATGAATAAATCTCAGTATTTTCCTCCTCTTTGAGCTGGTCATTCAGTACTCCCATTTTTCCATAGCTGAGTTAAATGAGAGACCTGGTACTGTAATAATAGTAGATAATGTGGGTGATCTGAGCCACCTACTCATGCATCCCTGGTACTGCTTGTTCCAGATCTTAGATGGTCCCACTTACTGTAACAATGGCTTAAGCTGGGCTCATTCAACCTTATGACATAGTGATCTGACAGAATTCAGCTCATGACACATGGTGATTCATGGACAGGTATTTCTCCACCAGAGCACAATAACCTGCCAGAAAATATTTTTGAAAGGTATGTAGTTCCCTCTTGCAGATAGCACAACCTTGTTTCAGAATCCTAGAGTCTATGTTGATTTTCCTATTGGTGCTTGTTGTAAACACCACAGGGCATCTTTTCTCCTTCCCTAAACTTCTAATCACATGGAGTGACAGGGATTCTTTCATTGCAGGCTGGACCTGCTGCAGCACTATTTCATGCTCTGGGCCCCATTCTAAGCTGGCAGCATTTAATGCTATCCAGTAAATGGATCACATTCCTAAATGTGGAATATGCTGCCTCCAGAACCCAGAAAGGCCAAATAAAGTGCTGTGCTTCATTCTTATTGGTTTAAATTATGAAATGCAATATTTTTTTCTTTAGATTGGAGGGGATATTCTAGCATACCTTGGACCACTGACCCCTAGAAGTTTCATTGACATGTGGGACCCGTGACTTCTCACCGGGCTTATCTCCCACCTTCCTTCTCACCAGGACCTCCGATGTACCTCTCACTTCTTGCTCATTTGCTTTAATGTGATGCTACTGATATGGTGGACCAGATCATCTTCTACAGAGTGTTCACACAGTTCAGATTCCTTTGCATTATATCTGGATAACATTTGGAAGAGTTGAAAGCCTTGGTACATGCCTGTAAAAATGTACTGTTAACCCTGAAAGCAAATGCATAGTTTTGAATTCTCCTTTCAGAGAGGGATGGAAAAAATTCACTTGCCAAATCAGTGGCCACATGTCATGTACTTAAGGCTGAAATATTCCAAATTTGGCACAGTGGCTGCAAATAAAATACACTGGGTTGAATTTGTGATATTCAGGCACCATTCTCCAGTCTCTGGCTGGTTTTATAGGATCTCAGCTGGTGAGTTAAATGGGGATATGTTGGAGTACACCACCTCTGCCTCCTGCCTCCTGCCTCCTGCCTCCTTTAGTCTTTAAGGGTGGCCCTTAGATAATTTTGGAAACATAAACACAGTACTATTGCCAGAGCTTTCAAAGTTAATATAAATGTAATACCTATTCCTTCTTAAGAATGTGACATTGATTTTGATTTAGTTATGGCTAGAAGGATGGTTTGAAGGTTTCGCTTGGGCTTCCTCTTACATAATAGACTAAGAAATCAGTCTTAGGGTTGTGCCAGTTTCCACATCTGTTCATTCCACTTACACAATTGAGGACAAGGGAAATTAATACTGATGGATTTGTGGGACCAGCAGACTCTCTGAAAACCAGCCCTGGTCTAGGACTCCTGCCTTTTTTTTTTCCGAGATGGAGTTTCACTCTTGTTGCCCAGGCTGGAGTGCAATGATATGATCTCAGCTCACGGCAACCTCCGCCTCCCAGGTTCAAGCAATTCTTCTGCCTCAGCTGCCCGAGCAGCTGGGATTATGGGCATGCACCCCCGAACCTGGCTAATTTTGTATTTTTAGTAGAGACAGGGTTTCTCCATGTTGGTCAGTCTGGTCTTAAACTCCCAGCCTCAGGTGATCCGCCCACCTCGGCCTCCCAAAGTGCTGGGATTACACGTGTTAGCCACTGTGCCTGACTGGACTCCTGCTTTTTGCTTGTTTGTTTAACTGAGCCTCATGTTTGTTTGTTTGTTTATTTGAGATAGAGTCTTGTTCTGTCACCCAGGCTGGAGTGCAGTGGCATGATCTCGGCTCACAACAGCCTCTGCTCCCCGGGTTCAAGCTAGTCTCCGGCCTCCACCTCCTGAGTAGCTGGGACTACAGGCATGCACCACCACAACCAGCTAATTTTTTTGTATGTTTAGTAGAGATGAGTTTTCACCATGTTGACCAGGATGGTCTTGATCTCCTGACCTCATGATCTGCCTGCCTCAGCCTCTCAAAATGCTGGGATTACAGGTGTGAGCCACCATGCCCAGCCTGTATCTTTATTTTCATAGGGGACCATTAGATACCTGGGCTGCTTCATAGCCAGGGTGTACGTGTCAACTTGTACACTTGTCCATTAGTCTTTAGAATATTTGGACATTTCTCTCTCTCCTCAGCATACCACTACCCAAGTTAATGGATGTAGGTCCTTTTAATTAAAGACCAGAAAAGTGTTACCGTAGACTCTTGATGTGTTGTTGTAAGATTCTTCTCCTGGGGACTTACCCTCTCCTTCAATCAATGGATTCTGTGTTTGAAAACTGGCTTAGGTCGAGAAACAGAGAAAAAGATTGTGACTTTTTATTGCAACGTCATCCCTCATCTCTCTTGATTATCCATTCTTGATGTCTTCTGATTCTATTAATTGAGGAATATCTCTTTCATCTGATAATCCATCTTTCTTGTAGGGATGTCATGCTATGTTAACCATTTCCATAGCTCTCTAGGTCAAGTCCCCTTGGATGCAACTTCAATCTTGCAATAAGTGCCTTCACTTTGTTTTGGTGGTTTAGTGCTGCCATAGATTTCATATTATTTTAGAATTCTATAATTCCAATTACTGTCAGAGTGCCCAGTCTGTAAGGTGTTTCCTAGCATTGGGGCTAACCTATGAGGGAGAGCCACCTCTGAACTTTCCAACAATGTTGATGCTCTTCTCACCAGCACATTTCTTATTGCTTTGGTAAATGGAGTGTCCTTTGGGCCTCTGGCAGATCATAATCAACTGATGGGCTTTTCAGCTGTACCTAATATAGCAGCTTTAGCCTGCCTAGTTCTGAGATTTGGTTTGCTTCTTCCTCTGTCACTGCAATTCAGACATTTCTACTTCACTTAACATGGGTCAATATTTTTTGTTCAAGTTTTCAAAAGCCACCCTAGTGTTATCATCATCTTCTAGGGTTCTTGATAATGTGTTAAATCCACTATTATAGGTGAGTGCTCCCACAATGCAAAATTATCTAATAAGTTCTGCCCTTTTTCATTCTTCACCCTCAGGATCCAGTTCCCCCACACTTTCCCATTCCTGCTAGTACATATTGATTAGGTCCTGCAGTTAGTTCTTTTGAGATGTAGTTCTTTTTCACTCTTAGCAGCCTCTTCGCCTTCCCTGATCAGGCACATTGCTCTGCAAAGATTATTAGATCATTTGAGATACTACTGGGAAGAGTAGATGTAGTAAAACCCCAAAGTGAAGTCAAAACTATTTCTAGAGAGCAGACTCTTTTCTCCGTCTAAGGCATATATTACATGCTAATGTCACCTTGACATAAATTCATGAAGCAAGGAGGGGCACAATCTGAGTAATTCTGGGAAATTTTAAAGTCTCCTTCTCAGCTGTCTGGGAGCTAGTTTAGTGAAAGAGTCTATGTTTACACAAAAAGGAAGTGTAGATAATTCTACTGGCAGAAGAGCATTTTCCGCAATCAACAAGCTAAGCGTAAACAGTAAAGACAATTATTTCCTGTAATGTCACACCATCGGCAAGATTATATGTTAGGTGGCTTAACTGATTTGTCATTGGTAACTGTTAACATCAATCCTATCTTTCAAAAATATTTAAATTATTTTAACTAGTCTTTAAAAAAAAAAACCCTGCTTGGTGAATATTATTAGCATTAAAATGATAATTTTTATTGGTAAGGTTATGAGTTAATCAGAGGTGGAAATTAACTTTCATGGATCAGCGTTATTATAATGATAGCTAGTTGCCCAATACTTTCATAAAAGAAACCTTCCTGGTGTTCTAGGACAAGGATATAAACCCAAAAGGTAAAGGTTTATATATAATTTTGGCCTTATTGAATATAGCACGAACTATCTGAATAAAATATTTTTGTCCTAGAATCAGGAGAGTCATAGCAATATGAAATATAAGTATCATAGCTAAAAATAGTTAATGTAAATTACAGTGTAAATCAGTTGCAATTGTTACAGGTGTCTGTCTCAATTCCAAGGTCTTGGGTTAAGTTGTCTATTCCACAAAGGCATCTGCTTCCGAAATGAAGATGTCGTGGAAGTTATGCCTTAGTTGTTTCATACAGCATGACACATTTGTGGTAAGAGTTGTTAAGTTGTACTGAGAATCTTGTGCCTTAAATTTTTGATGTTTTCCCCAGAAGACTGAATGATCTATAGCTTGTAGCAGGAGCCTTCAGATAGATGAATGGAAAAAGCAAAGCCTTTCTCAGGATGATGGGGTTGATTGGCTTTAATTAATAATATATTGTGATTGCCAACAATATTAGAATGGAGGAATTGAGAATACGGGGGGTAATAAAATGTCAATCTATGGGCATAAATCCCTGATTCCCCTGGAACAGGAAGATATTATAGACAGTAAGGGCACTGAAAACTTTCAGAGTCTTTTATTAATGCCATAAGAGATATTGTAATTAAATCCAAGAGACAAGCATTTAGATTTTTCAGAGATGATTCTAATAAAGTAACTATCTAGATTCACGTAATTTGCAGGACTGTCAGAAATTATAAAGACATTGTTTGTTATAATCCAATATACATGAATATATATGTTTACATTTTGAAGATCTTAAATATTTATAACAATTTTAAGACTAGTAAAATTTGTATAGAAAATTTAGGAAATTTAGATAACTTAGGTTTTCTTTTTTCTGAGATGGAGTCTTGCTCTGTCATCCAGGGTAGAGTGCAGTGGCCAGATCTCAGCTCACTGCAAACTCCGCCTCCCGGGTTTATGCCATTCTCCTGCCTCAGCCTCCCGAGTAGCTGGGACTACAGGCGCCCGCCACCTCGCCCGGCTAGTTTTTGTATTTTTTAGTAGAGACGGGGTTTCACCGTGTTAGCCAGGATGGTCTCGATCTCCTGACCTCGTGATCCGCCCATCTCAGCCTCCCAAAGTGCTGGGATTACAGGCTTTAGCCACCGTGCCTGGCCAACTTAGGTTTTCTATGAGTAAATAAACCCTAGTTTTGCAAAATCTAGAATATTATGCTACCATTTTTACGCTGTGAGAAAACTATGGAAAAGACATATTATCAAACCAGCCTAATTTTCAAGGATTCACATTAGTCACGTTACCAGACATGGGTACACGTATCAGTGGAAAACTGGGCTGAATAATTTGTTCAAGGAAAAAGCCAGTAATTTGTGTATGTATTAGGGAGTTGGCTTATGGTGGGTTTTGCTAGTTAAAAACTGAAGGCTACACTCTGGATAACAATCTGGACAAGACAGATGTAGTCCATAAGTCAGTAGATAGTTGGTTAAAACAAATGCCATTTTTTTTATCAGCAAAAAAAGTTTTCAGTTAGGTTGGTGTGGGTCTGTACCTGGGTCATGTGAAGGTCTCAGTTGCTCATCTTCTTCCACTGGTGGAGCGCCCCAGCATCACAGTTGTTTGTCCGTTTTGGAGGGTTGGAAGCGGTTACGTTGAAACACAACCGGTCTGAGGTCTTCTAGCAAAGTGAAAATGGAAAAATTTTCTTGACACTAGTGTGTACCAAATCACTATATTATTGCTATCCCATAGGATACCTTTATATGTGGTCCAACAGTTCTATTTAAAAATTTTCAATTTATTTTGCTAGAAATTTAACTTTGCCATTAATTAAACTTAAGATAAACATTTTAGAGATGAAATATAAAATATATAAAAGTACTTTTTTCAAAAATCATAGGAAGTATTTGTGCAGAGATGTTTGGAGTTCTGTGTTTTAAGATACATATTAATGAAAGCAAATTGAGTCAGTCTTATTTTATAATTCCGTGGGTTTGTCCCTTGTAATACTTTATGAGCCTTGGGCATGCTAGTGGATATGGAGAGGTTTATTTTGCTGTTTAAAGTTTTGGAGGCAGGAGGAATATCAACTCTTGTGTTGGATCAAATCAAATCAAATAGGGCATCAGCCTATGGTCAGAATATTCTCTCACCCCAAACAAAGGTAAATACAGAAATAATGAAATAAATTCAGCTTATTTTAAGGCAAGCCCTTTTTTTCTGGTTTCAGCCAAGGCTGTAAAACTGAGTGCCATTTGGTACCTGCCTTAGATGGCAGAAGAAGTCAGAAGGCAACAAAGCTTTAGTACTCAATAAATCTGGTTTAAACTTTATTCCAAAGGTTAAGTTTGATTGAAAAATCCCAAAGAACAAAAAAAGACCTAATTCCTTAATGTTCTTGGTATTTTCAATTCTGAAGTCAGTTGGATCCAAAGCATCTGACCTCCTATCCCTATTTTCCTCTTTGACAGCGCTGAACTAAACAGCTCTTAAAAATCATAGAGTCAGTTGAAATTCAGTCAGGGCATCTGTCAGTACCATAATAGCAGATTTGGGCCAACATTTAAAAATGAGCAATTTGGAATCTGGTTCATTTTGGCATGCTGAGAGCCTGGCCAAAGTCTTCCCGTAGCAGGTGGTTTAATGGGAACTTGGTTCGTGAAGGCTCTGATGTGCTTCTATTTATGTCTCTGTGTTAGATGATAAGCCTGAAGCTATGGTTGCTGTGAGTCTGCCAGACAAGAATCTAAAACAAAGCACAGAGTTGATTACCACTGGGCTCATTGCCAAGGGTCCTGCCACAATACTGCATAAGTGTAGTGCCCAGTGCCCCAATTGTGATTGGCCTTATTGTTTGTTTCTGGTGTCGGTCTAGCTGTCAGTACCACAGTGGATTGTATCTGTTCTCTCCCAGAAACCAGATGGCTAATATTTAGTGGTGAGGTGGGGCTAGATGCACTTACCCTGTATCATTGAGTAGAGCATCACTTACTCACGTATTAGACACCAGAAAGCTTTCTCAGCAAGATGGTGGAAGAGGTTCCTGTTCATAGATCTTGGCAATAAAAGCACTCCTTAGTTTTATGTAAACACACATTAAATACCTAAATAAGTAAAGTGTTATAAAGACTTTTAAATGCATGGCCTCATTTGATGCTTATAACCACTTAGTGTTATAGGAGAGGTTTCTATTATTCTCATTTTCACATGAAAGAGGAAGTTAGAAGAGTTAAGTGATTTGCCTAAGATCACTCAGCCCACAAGAAGATCCAAGAATGATTCTGAGCTTTGCCATCTCTCCTCAGCTTTTGTTTGATGCACAGCCATCTGATATCTAAGTGGAGAGAATGGTGGCGTGGTGATTGCATTTAAGACTTATAATGATAAATTTAAAACCGTAACATTTAGCAGACCTCTAGTTGTGGCTACTACTGCTGTCGTGCCACAAATTCTAGTGTATTGATCCATGCAGCATTTTAATATTGTGGACTTAAAAATGAACATTAGAATCCTACTGTCTTTGCAGTGTCTGTAGGGGTTAGTTTTTTTGCCTGGAAGGATGCTGTGAGGAAATATATTTTCAGGTGGCTTGGGTAAGGCTTATAATGTCTGGATAGCTTGAAGTTGGTAATTAGATCATGATGGAATAGCAGCAAACTTTTTTGTTCAATTAATCAGAAAATATCATGGCATGCCTATGATGCTCAAAGAACTATGCCAAGTTGCTAAGAACTATACAAGGACTGACTGCCTTCAAAGAACTTACAGTTCCATTGGAGAGATAATACATGTGTACACAAAATAACCAGCCACATAGGGAAGCTATTTATAATGGCAAGGGTAGGTACGAGGCAAGGCAAGCCTGTATGAGGAGAGATCACAGTGAGTTGAGGTGATTTTGGGAGACTCTTGTAGATTTTTTAGTGGAAGCCAAATTTAGATACCGTATATGAAATGGGGGTAGGTTTCTAGATGGTATGTTGGGAATGAAGAAAGAGCTGTATATAAATAAATAGAACTATAAAAGAATAAAACATATTGTGGATATGAGTAGACCTGTCTCACTCTGGACAGGAATTTATAATACAAAGGAATGGAAGATAGATGTCAGAAAATTGATGGGAAGATTATGGGTGGCCCTGAATACCTGCATGAAGAGCTTATTCTGCTAATCTGTAAGGAAAGAAGTGTCATTCAAGTATTTTGAATGGGAGGCAGAAACTTAGAAAGCATCATTTTACCTGGTGGCAGTGTCCAGGATAGAGTGAGGAATAAAGGGAGAAACAGGCTCTCAGTGGAGGGACAAGTTAGAAAATGGAGCAAAAATCTGGATGGGAGGTGACCATCAGCAGAGCGTGATACCAGGCTGGACAGAGGCAGTCGGGTCTCACCCCGGCTTCTGCGGCGGTTTTCTTTCTTCACACAGTAGCCGCAAAGTGTCGCTGTAGCCTTTTTTTGCTTCCTGAAAAACGGCTTGGGGGATGATGAGGAGCTTTTCAAATGGCTGCAATGTGAAGTCATTTCTGCAGTTTTGGTGCTATCTTATTTCATATTGAACAGTTTAGCAACATCTTTGAAAAGACCTGCATACCCAACCCTTTGGCCGTCTAGACTCTGTGTCCTCTTGTAAGCTGTTCTCTTTAGGCAGTTGCAACTCTCAGGTGTTGGGGACTGTGGGGGCTGTTGCTGCCCCTGTAGTAGTAAACACACGGACATCAAATTGCAGCGCTTAAGTTCGTGTGTGTGTGTGTGTGTGTGTCAGAAGCAATTTTTTTTTTCCCTCGGGAAAAGATATTGTCATTGACAGAAGAAGAAATAGCAAGAGTCGTTATCTGGGAGGAGAGGAGCCTATCAGGGGTCCTCAAGACCACCCCAGGTTCAGTGATTCACTAGGAGGACTTACAGGACTCAGTCTGTAGTGCTAACATCAATAGTTTATTACAATGCAAGAATACAAAATAAAATCAACAAAGGGAAGGGCTCATGGCACAAAGTCTGGAGGAGGCCAGGCAGAAGCTTCCAAGAGTTCTCTCCCAGGGGAATCACACAGGATGTGCCTAATTCCTCCAGCAATGTACTGTGAAACACATGTGGAAGGAATATGGGACTCAGTGTCCAGGGTTTTTATTGAGGCCTTTTTACATAAGCACCCTCTGCATTGCACGGAATAAAATTCCAGACTTCCAGAAGGACAGAAGATATTCAGCATAAACTACATTGTTTGCACAAAAAGTTTCTTTTCTTTTTTTAAAAAAATTTTAATATGGAGACAAGGCCTTACTGTGTTGCCTAGGCCAGTCACAAACTCCTGGGCTCAAGCGATCTACCTACTTCAGCATCCCAAAGTGTGGAATTACATGTGTGAGCCACCATGCCCCGCCTGTGCAAACAGTGTAGGCCCAATGAGACACTCTTAACTGTGCTGACAATTGGAGAAACCTTCCTGAAATCAAAGTTCCCAGATGCCAACCAAGGGCCAACCTTGCAAGCAGCTTTTCTTTACTTTTTAAAAATTTTTTATTTTATTATTTTTTTTTTTGAGATGGAGTCTTACTCCATCATCCAGGCTGGAGGGCAGTAGCACAATTTCGGCTCACTGCCACTTCCAGCTCTTAGGTTCAAGCAATTCTTCTGACTCAGCCTTATAAGTAGCTAGGATTGCAGGCGCCTGCCACCAAGCCCAGCTAACTTTTCTATTTTTATTAGTGACGAGGTTTCCCCATGTTGGCCAGGCTGGTCTTGAACTCCTGACCTCAGGCGATCCACCTGCCTCAGCCTCCCAAAGTGCTGGAATTACAGGCATGAGCCACCGCACCCAGCTGCAAGCAGCCTTTCTAAGAAGTGTGATTTGCTATGTTAACTCTTTTCTGCACAGGGAGTGATAATACGACTTAGGTTTTTGAGAAGGAGGTATTGATGGATACATTTTTCAAAACCCAGGAGAGCCTGATCTTAAGGTCACATCTCTGGAAGTGGTAGTTGAGGTTGGAGCAAAAGTAGTGAAACCAGTCCTGGTCATCTGTCCACATACAGAAGACTGGAGAGGTAGAAGAGAACTGGGATGGTGTATTAGGAAATCAAGAGAGGAAAGAGGTTCAACAGGAGGAAATCCGTGGTAGTATATAAAGTACTGCAGATGGGCAGGGATTATGGGCACTGAAAAATGCCATTGGGACATCATTTAATAATGTTGTAATTGATTTTCAACTTAAAATTATCTGTACACTTTAAGTCAGACTTATTTAGCCAGTGCCTTGAATAGCTTTCCTGCCTATCACATCTTTCTGTTTTCTTTGGAGCACCTTACAAAAGCTCTGTTTTAACATTTTTTCTTGTGGCTTTGAATTTTTTGTTTGGGTTTAGATTTCACAGGCAGAGGGAAATGGATGAGCTTTGGGAAGGCTAAAAATTTCTTTGTGCAATACTACTTATTTCTCTCTGGCCATTATTTTGGGACAGCAGCAGCCGAAAATCACCTCTTCTTGATGGAAAAGTAATTCAGTTTGTTCCTTTAAGAGGATTGGGTTTACCATTTCATTGATTTCATCATTGCTTCCTGGTAAAGAATAAAAATTAAAAGCTGCTTGTTTTGAGTAGAGACATCTCAAGGGGCTTATGAAAGTGTCTGAATTTACCACTACACCCTTGGACTTCTCCAAGACCCTGAGTTCCAGTTATTGTCTCTGAAATTTCATTTTTTTTTCTGGGTTCTCAGATGCTGAAGGTGTATAGAGCCTCTAAGATGAATGATTTTTGTTATACAGGACCATGTGAACCAATAGTGGCTTTTCCTTTGGTTGTAATAAAAATATATCAGAACTACATTTATTTTTTCAGAAAGCTTGTTTTGTGTGGCTGACTTTGAGTAGTAGTGGGCTAGGAAATACCAGCACCTCCTCTCGCTCTCACTCAAAATGCTTCGGGAATAGAAAATCATCGCAGGCAGAAAGTGGAGAGTGTGGTGCTCAATGTGGCATTTGCAGTTCTACTTCCCTCCAGTGGTGGGTGACAGTTCTGGCCTTATTCACGTCATTGCACTTCAGGAGGGCAAATGTGTGCTGTAACTGAGTTGGTTTTAAATTCTCTGTCTCTTGTCCTAATATCCCAGGGCTTCCAGCAAAAGTTCTCCTTCCACAGTAAAGAGATTGTGGCTATCAGCTGTTCCTGGTGCAAGCAGGCGGTAAGTTTGGGATGAAATAAAGCAATGTGGGCTCATGTTTTGTCAGAATACACTTATGTCATTATTTGAGTTCCTCCGTGGAAGTAGAAGGCATTCCTAATTTAATGTATTGCTTTTCTCATATAGGATCCTTGGAGGAAGAAAGACAGATTGAAACAATAGAACAATAGCATAGATGAACTAGGATACACTAGAGAGATAAATTAACTTCTGTATTTTATATACATTGAAGCTTGGGGTCAAAGACTAGAAAATCCTCCCCTAATTCTAACACTGGGACTAGAATTGAGGACTTCTTACTCCACACTCTCCCCCGGTGCCTCTATATTGTTGAGAACTCCTCCTGTGGTAGGAAGGTGCAACATTAGAAGCAAAGCAACATATGACATATGAGGTCCCTCCAACCCGGGTGGACACGAATCCTGGCTCTTCTGGTTTTAATGTTTAAAGTGCATGACTTTTTATTTTGGGGCTAAGTGTGAGGATAAGAAGAGTGGTTCTTGTATGCTTTTTTAGGTTTGGATGTTGTCTGTATGCTCACTGAGATGTAGCTCTTTCTTATATTTTAACATATATATTCATTAGGATCCGATGGTAACGTCCCTATTTACTTTTCTTCAATCTACCTTTTCCTCCACTTTATTTAGAGCCTAATTCCTCTGTCTGTACCAGATGCTACATTTTCTTATTTGTTTGTAACTGTGTACCTGTGTACCTGTTCTTTCTTTTACCAGATAACATATAGTCTAACTGAGGTGTTGGCAGACTACAGCTCATAGGCCAAGTCTGGCTGCCATCTATTTTTGTAAATAAAATTTCATTGGATTGCAGCCATGCCCAGTTATTTATATATTGTCTGTGGCTGCTTTTTCATTTATGTATTGTCTATAGATACTTTCGTGCTACAATGGCAAAGCTGAATAATTGCATCAGAGGTGGATAGTCCCATAAGCCTAAAATATTTACTCCCTGTGCCTTTATAGAAAAAGTTTGCTGATGCCTGCTGTAATTTCTCAATCTCCCTATTCTTTTGAGTAAGTTGGAATATATAACCCCTTCATTGCACAGGGGACCTGCAAAGGAAAGGCTGTGGTGTCTTGGTGAGGTTAAAGGTTTGCAGAAAACTCATGCCACTACACACATCATGCTAAACACAGGCCGTGGGGCTGGAACAGACGTATTTAGTTGAAACATATGAAATTGACATATTGTGAGTCAAAACCATTTAAATTTTGGCAGTTCCATATAGTTCAAACTAATAACATCTCTAGCCCCTACATGTCAGAAGAACCTGCCGTCACTAGATAGAGACGCAGTGGTCTGGAAAGCTCAGTGTCACTGCATCACAATCCTGCGACATTTTTTATTCCTGGCATTTTCTTTCACTTTCAGTTAGTTGTTGCATAAATGATCATTGCGCATCTGTTCAAGAATGTATGCACAAATATAAGGCCATCCTAGATCTTGAATGAAACTCTTTACCATCAAGGCAATATCTCCATTTGCGGTGCAGGGGTTCCCAGTGCTGCTATCTTTGTTCCTGGTTCTTCTAATCTGGTGAGACCCCACTGGTGGGGCAGCCTTGTGGGCGGCAGTGTGCTCAGATCGGCTGCATCTGCTCCTGCCCTGTGCAGCTACCGGGCTGTGGTGAGATGGTCTATCTAGATTCAGTTAATTTGGAAACTCAATCTCACTTTACAATGAACATGTGTGCTCTCTTTCTATTAATCTGTAGTCCAACTGAATCACTACAAAGGACAACTTTCACCTGACCATTGTGGTAGAGCTTTGGTCAGTTCCACATATCTTTGAATTTCCCAGTTTCCCACATTGTAAAGGGCGATTTTCGTAGGGACGATAGACACAAAAGACTTGAACACAAATTACAGTGGTGATATGTTTTCACAGTCCAGGTGAACCCCTTCTAGGATATTTGATGTCAGACAAGCAAATAAATATGTGACCCTTTATGGTACAGGAGAAAGAATATGGGGTTTGGGACCTAGATTTCCAGGGATGCGGTTTTGATTCCATCATTTAAAAACTGTGCAATCTTGGATGTTCCTCTGAGTCTCTAGAGTGGAGATTACTCAAGTATTCATTGAGAGACTTGACATAGGCAGTCTCTGCGATCCCTAACATTTTAGAAATGCAGTGGTCATACATTTGAGAGTTTATTTGAATTGCCAAGAAGAAAACGCAATTTTTAAAGAAGGTATTCAAATGTTAATAATATTTCTCTGGTATATTTGTTTGCAGATCATAAATAACTGGTGGCAGACAGAATTATTAATTATTTTATCAGTATTTTATACACAACTGCTTGATTAATAATTAGCCACAGGATCATAGCAGATCTTGAAGACATGAAGATATGAAAACAAAAACCTCTCTAATGTTATGTAATGTAATTAGAGTGACCATATTTGCCAGATTTTTTTGGAGACGGTCCTAATTTGTGTTTGTGTTTTCAGCATAATTATTATCAGTGATACTTTTTATTTTTAACATTGTTGCAGTTAAAATGCTAAATTATATAGTTAGGTGAAGTATAATCTAAGAAGAAGCTGAGGTTAAATTTTTAAAATCACTATGATTAAAATTTAAGGCCTGTAATTATTGCATAATGTTGATTTTAGTTTTCTTTTTCAGAAAAATAAATGTTACTACACACCACTATCACGTTATAGTCACACAAAAGATGGTTGAAAACTTGACTGGCCTAAGGTCACCAGTCTGAGTGTCACTGTTGGGGTATAGAATTAAGACCCTTATACTGTGGTATTGTTTCGATCATTAGCCTACATTTACTTCCTTTCAAAAGCAAAAATCATTTTAGACTTGCCAAGAGTAATAGGGTCATTGTATATTTTTTTAGCAGTCCCAGACAAATCCAACAGAAATGATCTCTTTGTACTTTGTTACTTCTGGGATTTTCAACTCTGTAGAACAGACATCATGCTTCTTTCCTGCCCTCTCTAAACTGGAAAGACAACTTGGGAGGATTTATATCTATGATAGGGAAAGGAAAGGCAGGTGGTAGGCATTTCCTTTCTGTCTGTTCATTTCCTTCTCAACGTTATCTTAAATCAACTAAGTCCATGGCCAATACAGGTCAAGGGAAGTGTGTGTGAAAATTTTGTGCAAAATCAGGATTAATAGAACCCTCCAAGACTCTAAAACTTTTCTGTAAATATTCCATGCAACAATTAGAAAGTTTTAGCAGGCTTCATCCTGCTAGACTGATTTCTTATTACCAATGTTATAAGTTTGTAAACCGGAATAAATTTGAAATCTGGTTTCTAAGCTCCTGGGGCTGGCTGGGTCGTGATGAAGAAAGCATGTTCTCAGTGTATGTCTGTGTGTGCATGTGTGCATGCATATGTATTTTTGTGCATGTAATGAGTGTGTGCGTGTGTGTACATTATTTATCCCTTGCTGCAGCATTACTCTTTGACCAGAATTGTTTACTGGCCTATTTTTCTCTTTAGTTTCACAATAAGGTGACCTGCTTCATGCTGCATCACATTGAAGAACCCTGCTCCCTGGGGGCTCATGCTGCTGTTATTGTCCCACCCACTTGGATCATTAAGGTGAAGAAACCTCAGGTAACTGCCAGGACTCTGGTGCTGCTGGGGGAGTGCAGAGAAAAATGAACTGCTGCTTCGTGCTTTTCTCCCCAGACTAGTCTTTGGGTTCCTATGACCTTTGTTCACTCATCCCCAAGGCCCTGTGCTTAGCTTCCACAGTTCATCCCATTGGCCCATCTCTTTCCCCGTGTTGGGCTCTCTCATGGAATCAACCTCCTCATCCTAATGAGTTCAGAGTTCTAGAGCAGGAAGGTTGCCTCCTCATTCATGTGCTAATGATGTTCTCTTTGATAGGTGCTCTTCCAAGTTTCACTGAGTACTAGTGGTGGGTACAGCTGATGCTTATACAACTCTGTTCTCTTCCAGCCTGGGCATCCCCAGAGGGTCAATGTGAGGGCGAACTGTGCAGGCTTCATGGTTTGGTTAAGATTCCTGCCACTTCCAACCTAGAAGGCAGACCATGAGTCATGACCTTCCTGAATACACAGACCTGCTTAGAGCATGACATTTTTTTTTTCTTAAGGCAAAGTAGAATTTATTCTTTTAATATCTAATCTGATTCTGTGTTCTCCCCAGTATACTTCCTGTCCTTGTGCGTCTCCACCTCAGTATTCAGGGAAAACTTAGTGGTTTCTTGACAAGGTCATAGTCTTTGAAATAAAATGTTTCTGCCTTTGTACTATACATCCTTGACAGTTAGCTTCAAGTTATGGGATGGCAGATTTTTAATGCTATGGGAAGAAAGACTGTACCTCCCTTAGGGTGCAGGTACTTTAGGAAGTCTTATCAAATGCAATACCTTTAAATGATATGGTAGCCCTACTTCCTGTGGTCTCCAGACTCATCACGTAATTCATTCTTGTCGACTCAGGTTTATTTAAAAACTGGTGGATCTGGGATACTGTTTTGCTTTGTGTATTTCATATAAAGTTTAGACTCTGTTGATGAGTAATGTTTAGGAATAAAATTATAGTCTATGGAAGCCCTTGGGATATTTATTTCCAGAGGCAAGTATAGTATCTACATATTAAAAAATGAGGAGCCTAGTGCTTCATTTTATATTTTAGAACCAAATGCCAAGATATGTTAAATGAGTTGCCCAAGGTGATAAAACAAATTAAATATGGTATTGCTATTTGAAATTCAAGTGTACTAAATTCCAGTTTTTATTTTTAAATCTCTTTAACATTTCTACTTTTAAATTTTTTTCTAAAATTTGGTAATCTCTCCAAGTCTTTACATTAAACATTCATTCAGTGAAATCCACATCCTTCCATTGAAAACTTCGATTGTATCAGGAAGGCTAGTTTAGTAGGCAATGTGATAAAATACATGATCCTTACTCTTGAGAATCTTGTTTTGAAGGGGGAACTTCATGAAGAAGATGGGTTTTGTTCTGCTTTGTAAAAATGGGTGAGATTTAGGTCTGTGGAGTAGAGAGTGAGTAGCAGGCAGGAGAATGGCACACAGGCACAGGTACTGTGTCCAAAATTATATCCGTCAAACTGTGAGTCTAGTTTGACCAAAGTGCAGGATTTATGCAGAGGGTGTGTGGGAGATGAACACACAGTTGCTTAGGCCTGACTGTGGAGGGATTTTTTTATTTTTTTTTTAATAACCGTGAACTTTATCCTGAAGTAGCAGAGTTCCTTTTAAGCGAGGAGTGATAGAGTAAAGTATATATATATATATAGTATTTTAGAAAGAAACAAGTAGCAAGAGTGTGTAGAATATCCCAGTGGTGTGGGAATTTGGAAGCCCGTGGACACACCAGTTAGGAAAATCAGGAGATAATACCAGTTTGTAGGGAAATTGCAAAATTTACTTTTTTAAACCTTAAGAAACCCTTTTTAATGGAAATTTTCAAGCAAATGAAGAAAGAGAAAGATTGTAATGAATCCTCTAGCCATCGACTTTTCTGCCATTCTTTTTCATCTGTCTCCTGCCACGTCATATTTTCATTTTATCAATTACCTTTTGCTTTTGGGATTCACATGCAGCTGTGAGAAGCAATACAGAGGAATCACTTGCACCCTTCCAAAATTTCCCTTCATGGTAACATCTTGCAGGATTATAGTACAAAATCACAACCAGGATATTGACCTTGATTCAGTCAAGATACAGAACATTCCGTCCCCACAAGGATCCCTGGTGGTCCCTTGTCAAGAGCCACATCATCCATTTCCTTCTGGCCTCACCCCGTCTACCCCATCTTCCTGGAAGTGGAAGCCCCCTCCTTTTTCTTTAACTAGAGTATTTTAAAACAAATCTTATACAGCATACCACTTAGTCTGTGAACACTTCATTATGCTTCTGTAAAAGATAGCACTAAAAAAAACCCAAATGCCATTGTCTCAGTCATGTTAATAATCCCTTAAAGTTTTTTCCTATTGTCTAAAATATATCTTTTTTTTTTACTGTTTTTCAAGTCAAGATCCAAAGTTCACAACTGCCTTTTGTTGACATAGTTCTTAAGTCTCCCTTAATTTAGAACAATACCCCTTCTTATTTCTCAGGCCACTTACTCGTTGATGAAATTGGGTTACTTTACCCATAGGATTTCCCATATTTTGATTTTGTCTGATTCTTACCATGTTTCCAAATTATTTCTCTTATTGCCCATATCTCTTGTAAACTAATATTTGGACACAAAGACTCAATTATATTTAGGGTTTTTTTTTGGTAAAAGGGATACACTGGCAGTGCTGTGTATTTCTATCACGTTGCCATCACAGGAAGAGGATATCAGCCATTTCACTCTCAGTGACGCTAAGATCAATCAATGGGTTCAGGAACTGTCATCGTAATCCATCTGTCATAAAGTTCACCATCAGCTTGCCATCCATTGTTATCTATCAAAGATTTTTGCCAAAGTCTGTTATTGCATTAGGGGTTGCCAAGGAGTCGTTTTCCAATTTTCACTCTTTTTAGCTATGATTTTTAGAAGAGAGACCTTTCCTTCATCCTAACAAATACATGACAAATGTTTGAGTATTTGCCTTTATTTGTAAGTTTTCAGAATAATAAGCCGATGCCATAGCAACCCTTATAGGATGTAGTAGTGGTTGGTTTTTTTGGAGAGTATCATTATGAAAATACTTAATGATGTTTTTATGTATTATGTGTTTTTCAATACGATGTCATCATTCTTCTTCTTAAGTTCATATTGTTTCACCTCCAACCAGTTGGAACCTCTTCCACATGGAGTCTGTCTCCATTTGTTATGAGCCGTGAGGTTTTGAGAGCTTCCTTGGTTTTAGGAACAATACCATGTCCCAGGATCATTTAATGCTTTTCCTGTCCATACCTGGAATCAGCCTTTCTCTAGAGTCTTAGTTACTTTTAATGGGATATGGGATTTACAGCTCACAGTCTGGATGCAAAGTCCAAATTCATTATTCAACATGTACCTTTTTATTGCCATCTATGATTCAGGACAATGTAATAATAATAATAATAGTAAGAAGAGCTAATATTTTTATGTGTTGGGAAAATTTTCAGTATTTTACATTCAGTATCTTATTTTATCATCATAGTACCCTATGGGAAGGTATCCTGTTATTCTCACTCTGTATCTGAGGATTGTGAGGCACAGAGAAGTCAAGTAAATTACCCAGGGTCATACAATTATTAAATAGTTTGAGATGGGACTTGGACCCAGGAATTTTGATTCCGAAAACAAGCTCTTATTGGTATGCCACACTGCCTCACTGTCTTTCTGTAGCCAGCTTGCTGAATCAGATGTTTTACAATTTCAGTAGCCTTTCCATCAAGTAAGTTAACCAGTGAACCATAGTGTATTTAAAAGCTGGTGTATAGTGAGCTTGTGGGGACAATGCAGCAATGGTTAAGAGCTTTCTGACTTTTGAGCCAATACTACCTGGGCCCATAATAACCTTGCTGTAGCCACTTAACTAATTTATGTAATACTGAACAATTAAACTCTTCTGTTGAAACTCTTCTGACACCAATGTTAAATTCTATAGACATAAAAAACCATGAGGAAGAAAACAAGGAGAAAAGTCGTTGTGTCTGTGACCTGTTCATAGATGACAGTAAAAACTCTAGTTTATAGTGTGTAGATCATGGGTGGCAAGTTTTTTTTTGGAATGAAGTTTCGTTCTCGCAGCCAGGCTGGAGCGCACTGGTGCGATTTCGCCTCACTGCAACCTCTGCCTCTTGGGTTCAAGCAATTCTCCTGCCTCAGCCTCCTGAGTAGCTGGTATTACAGGCGCCTGCCACTGCGCCTGGCTAATTTTTGTATATTTAGTAGAGACAGGGTTTCACCATGTTGACCAGGCTGGTCTTGAACTTCTGACCTCAGGTGATCCACCCGCCTCGGCCTCCCAAAGTGCTGGGATTACAGGCGTGAGCCACCACACCTGGCCAGTGGGTGGCAAGCTTTTAGCCATGACTTGGAGGTAGATATATTAGAGAATTCATTTAAGACATTGGGAAGTGACTAACAAATGGAAAATTTGGAAGGTAGGTGGAGAACAGCAGAGTAAAATGTTTTTCCAAATTTGAGGATTTACATATATATGTCTATGTTTCTATATTCTATCATACTGCTTCAAAATAAATAATAGAGAAAATGTTCTTAATTGAATTCAGTTAATGTTTATTTAACTACATTCAGAGATGCTGTTGTATGCAGTAGAAGGTCCAAAGATGAATCAGATGTGATCCATTTCCACAAAGAGTATACTCAATAGTGGGGAACATAGCTAGAACTATCTAAGTCACTGGGCAGAGTGTTTGTGGATTTTGAAAGAGGAATTCAGCCATGTGTAAATCCTTAATAAAAGAATGCCTCCTGCTGTCTTGGAAGATTTACTTTTTGGTCAGTATACATCTTTGGGAGAAACACACATAGGATGGCGATAGGAAGGGGCCAGACAGGTTGCTTGAATCAGTCATGGTCAGCATCCAAGGTGGTCTAGCTATCCAAGGTGGAGAGTGGTCAGTGCTACCTAAGATGTATAAACACAGTGTGAATATGAAGCAGTATGGAGCATTTTTGGTTATGGGGATCAGGGTAGGCTAAATGGAAAATATGCCATTTGTGGTTAGCCTTAAAGGATGTAGGCAGTGTCAGTGAAACAAGGGCTGAGAAGGACAGTAGGAGTTGATAGAACTTACTGAGAAGAGTTAAGATGGATCTTTAAATAAAGTCAGCTTTATTTGGGATATTTGTGTCTAAACAAATGACTCTAGAGAGGAGGAGTAAAGGAAATCTATTTGAGTGTATTATGGCCAGGAGACATGGTTTATAAAGAGTTGGAATTAAACTGCATATTTCATTTTTATTCCACGAGCAACTGTGGAATTGGCAGCTGTGTGAAACCTTGATGCTAAAGGGAGTGAGGGCTGCTTGGGTGATTTGCTGGGTTTCATCACCTCATTATTTAAAGAGATGAAGAAGTTATTTTGTAGAAATAAAAAGATACTGGAAGATAGATGATTTTAAGTAATTCAAATGAAAAACCCAAAATTTAAGAATCAAACCTGAATCTGTTGATATATCTGAAGTCCAAGTTATATTTAAAGTTACAAATGTCAATGTTTCTCTTTCGGACTGAAAATATCACTAGACAATATTTTGATTGGACGGGCAGGTTAAAGATGCTCAAATACCTGTGCATGTACTGGGAGCTGACGGATTGAGACTTATGTGAATTTTCTGTGGGGTCAAGTTGTAGAAGACCACAGTTGAGAAAGCGTTCACAGAACTTATGTGTCATGAGATGACACCATTGGAAAAAATATTGTGCACTTGATCCCCTAAATTTTCCAGACTGTCCCTTTCTTGTAACTTTCTCATGAATCTCACTGGACTTCTCCTATCTTCTAAAAAGAATATAAAATGGATCCTCCATGCTCTTTCCTTAATATAGCCTGTTGTGGCTTCATAATACTGAGTGGGAACAAGCTGGTTTCTTTGAAAGAATGATAGGGTTCAATCTTTTATTGTTTAGTTTGTAGTAACGTGAGCAATACATAAATATGCTCCCTGTAAAAATTAAACATTTCAGATAAGAGAGTCTCCTTTCACCAGCATTTAAAATGATAAGCATCTCCCCTGTCTCTTCCTATGATATATGCAGAGTTTTTACTGTGCATTTGTGTGCATGGAAATGCACCCACAGAAAAAACACAGAACCACTTTGAGTGTAAGGGTGTGTGTTTTTAATAAATCGTTTTTCACACAATGCTTTCAAACTTGCCTTTCTTAGTAAAAAAAAAAGATTCTTGGGGAAAGTCTATATTACTATATGTAGACTTAACTCATTTTTTAAATTGCTGTATATATCCCATGCTGTGGATATATCCCAGTTTATTGATCCATCTGCCTACTGGTGGATATTTATATTGTTTCTAATGTTCTACTTATCAACAATGTTGCAATCATTTCTTCCTAGCCCTGTATGAGCTTTCTTCATAATAGTCTCCGTTTTTTTGTTTATCTCTTCTGGTTACATAATCTTAAAATACTGGGAACCCATGAAATGTAATAGCTAATTTTGTGCAAGGACCAATAATATCCTGTAAATTAGCCTCAAAATTGCCCAAACCATTTCCTTTGGTGAATTCTAAAGCTTCATTAGTACTTGTGATTTAGTCAAATAGGCCTGACTGGAGCTGTTCCCACCCTGTCTGTAACTTTTGGAATAAGTTTTCTTTATCCTTCTGCCTGCCCATCCTCAGAGCAGCCTTTGTTCCCTGGCCCAGTGGGAGCACAGCAAAGTAAGAATGCGCTTTCATAGACTGAGTCCATTACTCTCTCTCCTACTGTCTACCAGAGTTTTGTCCAGCATATGATGGGGGGAAGACTTTATTTGGGGTGACACAGAAGAGAGAACAGATCTCTTCTCTTGAGATCTGTTATTATAACCAGTCATTTGTGATCTTATAACCTGGAAAAATCCCAGAAGACTAGTAAGAAGTAGTTAAGTTTCAGTCACAGTTGAGTGATTTACCCATAAGTATTTCTTAATAGCCCAGCAAGGAGTCATAAGTAAGATCAGGATTTTGTTGATAGGATTATTTCTGTGCAAGGTAAAATTATCCTGGTATGAAGTACAGGAAAACAAAAAGCCTTTTTCTGTAGGTCTTTAACAAAAGAGCAGGCACAGAATGTCTAGGGGGCGACTACTGTTGGAATCAGAAGAATGCAAAAATCCAAATGAGGGTACAGCACTTCACTGTGTTTTTAGTGTTGATCTTGCAAAGCACATGCTTTGTATCACCAAGTTAGCTACCCTTGATATAATAGAGATGCTTTGTTTTGGAACATAGGACAAGTGTTAAAGGTTTCTTGCATATATCACTAACAATTCTACACAGTAACTTATTGACATAATTTTGACATTCTCGAAAAGTGTGCTCTTTTGTTTAACTCTCTCAACAATACTGACCCAGGCAGGATAAGCAATCCTGTAGATTATCGAGAGTAGGCGATTTATTTCATCATGGTCAAAACATATACAAAATCTGCCTTCACACCCATCTGTTTCTAGAGATAGAGATAGATACATATTTATACAAAATAGAGATATGTATTTATACAAAAATAGAAGGGAACCATGGGATTTTGAGGTGTGCTGTGAAATTCCTACTATTTATCTTTTGTGTTTGACTATCTGTAGGGCTGTAAGCTTACTCAGAGCTCACATAGATGCAGCCAGGTACTGTAAGTCAACCACTGTGCTTGGTCTCTGCCCTGTTCTTGTTCTGTGAAGTGAAAAAGGCCTCAGATGCATTTGGTTTGGTGAGGCTAGAAGCACTTGTATTTGCTACCTCTGTGTTAAAAAAAAAAAAAAACCATTTTGTGTGTCTGTTCCCTATAAGAATTGAGTTCTTTGCCTGCTCTGTTTTCAGACATCAAGCCTTACTTTAATGTGTTTTTCTAACTCTGTGCTCCCCATACATGCTTGATCATCAAAATCACCTGAAATACTGTGAGTTCTATGGTCAGACAAGTTTAAGAAGCAATCTTAGCCTGATGTGTTAGATCTGTCTCTTGGAGTTTAATTGCAGAGTCCTGTCAAGGACCCAGGTCCATAGCATGTTCCTGCAAGCACTTGGTGTCTGGCATTGCTCTTGGCAGTAAATGAATTAAAACTACAAATAAGTTAGGAGGCAAGCATCACTTCCCAAGGATCCTTTCCCAAATCAGGAGAGGCTCAGTAAGTGCTGTGAATCATAGTAATATTTATTCATTATTTCAACAATGATTCCAGTGTACACTATATGCCAGGAATTTGTGCTCAGTGCTGGGGACACACAGCTGAGAATGAGGCATTGTTTAGAATGAGCTAACATTTACTGAAGTGCTTATGGTGGGATGAATACCCAGCTAATTGCTTCACATGCCTTTGCTGGTTATAACTTCATAACTGTCCCATGAGGTGGGTAGTGTCACCATTATTTTAAAATTAAGAAACTGTTATTTCAGAAGTTTGACTGACTCGGCCAAGGTCACTGATCTCATAATGGGGAGATTCAGAGTCCATACCGGACGTATATTCCTGTCTCTGTTCATCTTCCGCTTAACACAATCTATGTGTCTCCACACTTTCCTCTTTCTACTGCCATCACTCTGTGATAGAATTGCCTGGTGAAATTTTAAAAAGTATCCTTGCCTGGGCTTTACCCAAAACAGATGAAAGAATAGTTGATGGGGCCCAGGCATGAGCATTTTTCAAAGCTCTCTGGGTGATGCCAATGTGTAGAGATGGTTGAGAAGCATTTCGAGCATTGTTAATTGACATCGAATACATACTGCTCCTGCCAGCCTCATGGTTTCTAGCATTCTTCTCAGATCATTTGGCTGATTAAATGATTAATGATTCCAAATCACCTTTCTTCCCTTTTAAACAAACAGAAATCTATCAAAATATAGCGAATACTTTCATAATGCAAAATGTTCCTCAGTGAGGGACATGATAAAAGACCCATTTAACTGGGAATTTAGAAACTTGAAGATCTATTTTCAGGGGGAAGTATAGTCAACAGTGAGTGATGAGGAATGACCTGGGGTCTAGAGCACCCATGAGCTCCTGGATCTCTCTTTTTCTGGTGTGATTCTGAGATCCTGAGATCTTTTAATCTGATGGGGAAAGAAAACCTTGGGACAGATGGTAGTTTTTGAAAATTTCCCTCAACCCTGGTGAACACAGGTCATACATCAACTTATTTTTTTTTCCCCAAATCCAAGTCAAAGTAAAATAAAAGCTAAATAGGAGCTTACTAATTTGGATGCCTTAATATATGTACTTTATACTAAAGATTATTTTGAATGCTCAAAGAAAAAAGAATACATTAAAAAGTAGAAGAATAGACATTTGCATTTCTTGAGGCTGTTGGACAACTTTACTCAAACAATGCATGCATATATACTTATGTAAACTTTTGATTTAAGAATTCTGCGTTTCTTGCTGTCAACACTTTGTTAAACATCTATTATATGGTCAGTAATATCTTGCCTTTTAAAGATAGCGGTCTAATTAATCATTGACTCTCCACTAATTAAATCTGTTTTTATCTTGTCTTCAATCAGTGGGTTGTGACTGATCCCTATGACAGGTTCTACTCAAAGCATCTATATCAAATGTTAAGAGAAAATGGTTAGTTGAAGTAATCACAATATTGTGGTCTATAACATTTCTAGAAAGAGAAAGACAAGGAAAGTAAATTTGGGGGTCACTGTATTTCAACAAGTTTGAGGCACTTTTATGAGAAGAAAAAAATCAAGGCTACCTGGGAGGGGGGAACCTTTTTAAACCATTAGGTCTTTAGACAGAGAAAGAAAGAACAATGACTTCCACCCCACTGTCATAGTGATTTAAGGTGAGTATTATCTTTGCATTTTCCAAGTCAGACAACTGATAGGACAGTTGGATCATAAATTTCTGGTAGGGTCAAGAGTCATTTTATGACTATTACTAGAAAAGATCATTACCAAAAGAGTAAACTGAGAAAAAAACAAAACAAAACAAAACAAAACCCAGAAAAACAAAAAACAAAAAAAAAGAAAAAGAAAAACATGAAAAATGGCCTCCTTTTTTACATTTCCACATAGGTGATCTCCATACCAGGAGATGAACTTGAACTTGGTTGGGCGGGAGACGAACCTGGTTGGGCGGGAGACTGGAGCCCCTCAGAGAATTTGGGATTCTTCCATTTTTACTGGGAGGGTTGGCAGGTATAACATGTGTTGTTATGTGAGTCCATGAGAGCCTCTGGGGTTCTTACTCCCTGCCTCTCCATGTGGTAGAGAGTCAGTCGCTTACTCTGAAGCACTCAACTGATTTCTGTCTGTGGCTTACCGATGAACAGTGGCTTGGAAGTGTGAAAGCATGAGAAGCATGCAGTGGAACAGCATGCGCTGCCGCCATTTTCTACTTGGTTCTGCATGGGAAAGCTCCTGGGCTGGTTGCCTCTGGGCTCAGGCGTTTTTCTCTCTCTCCCTGCAGAACTCACTGAAGGCTTCAAATCGGAAGAAGAAGAGAACAAGCTTTAAAAGAAAAGCCAGTAAAAGAGGGATGGAAGTAGGTGTTTCAGAGTTTTATTCTGAGGAATTTTCACTTTCTTTCCATAACCTACTCTGCCCTATGAGATCAGATCTAAGTTGATTTTTCTGATCTATCTTCTACCACTGCTTTCTCCTCACTGCACTCTAACCACAAGAGAATTCTTTCTGTTCTTTTTAAAAAACAAACACTCGGCCGGGTGCGGTGGCTCAAGCCTGTAATCCCAGCACTTTGGGAGGCCGAGGCGGGCGAATCACGAGGTCAGGAGATCGAGACCATCCTGGCTAACATGGTGAAACCCCGTCTCTACTAAAAAAAAAAATACAAAAAATTAGCTGGGCGTGGTGGCGGGCGCCTGTAGTCCCAGCTACTCAGGAGGCTGAGGCAGGAGAATGGCGTGAACCCGGGAGGCGGAGCTTGCAGTGAGCCGAGATCCGGCCACTGCACTCCAGCCTGGGCGACACAGCGAGACTCCGTCTCAAAAAAATAAAAAAATAAAAAACAAACACTCAAAACTAACCTCTGCACTTGCCTGGAAATGTTATCCCCAGGATGATGATGATGAAGATCAAAGCTAATATTTCTGGAATATTTGGAGTTTACAGAGTAAAATAAAAAGCCTGGCTTAATTCTCCGGAGCAAATGATAACTTGAGATACTTTCTTCCAAGTCTTATATGGAAGTTGTGTTAAGAGTCAGCCCTGGGAAACAAAATGTAGGGTTTTTCCACCTCCCTTGCCTTGGGGTTGCCTTTCAAGCCATGGATGTGTATCCTAACAGTGCTGATTGCTTCTTTCAGCAGGAAAACAAAGGTCGTCCTTTTGTGATAAAACCCATCTCTTCTCCTCTCATGAAACCCTTGCTTGTATTTGTGAATCCCAAGAGTGGAGGCAACCAGGTGAGTGTTTTTTCATGATTTTTAACTGTGAAGTTTTGATAAGTTCTTGAAGACACAACTCTTACGGCCAATTAAAATAGTACCACTAGGATCCCAAGCTTTGGAAGACACCAGTTTCTCAGGAACAAAGTTATTGTTTCTCTGATAGCTTTATACTTTACAGGGCTGGGTAAAACCTAGATGTTCTATAATTTGTCTGTCTGCTTCCATATAAGACTATAACAGAGGCACTTAAGAAACCTAACTACTGACTTTTTCCTTACAGATTTTCAAGAAAGGATATTCCAGAATTTCTCTTAGTTCATATGTTTCAGGATTCCTCAATTCTTGTGGTTAGGAGGTCCTTTATCAACTTCTTTTTATTTCTTTCTGTTGCAATTTAGATACAACTACTTTCGTCCCTATCCTCAGAGAAGAACAAAGGATGATTTGTGAGTCATGATAATCACTACCAAATACCACCAACATTATAGAAAATATCAACTTCTTAAGGTTTCACTTGGTCCTAGCCCAGATCCGATAGTACGGATAGTTATCTCCTTTGAGAATAAAGAAATTGACTTAGAAAAGTTAAGTCTAAAGGCATGCCTAAA
>NW_012115154.1:5646082-5671206 GCF_000951035.1 Colobus angolensis palliatus | reverse complement strand
GTCTAAAGGCATGCCTAAAGTCACACTGCTCTTTAAAGGACAGAATTTGTTCTTGAATCCTGGTCTTTGTCTCTTCATCCAATTCTCCTCCCACTCTCTGAGGCTTCTTATTAATACTCTTCTATGGGCTTTAATTTTCTGTTACTTTCGTCTGAGTTTGGATGAGAAAATATTTTCTTTATCCATGAGGTATATATTTTACATTTTGAGACAAGATTCCTTCAAGTTTTACAATAAACAACTGGAGATGTGAAACCCTTTAGTCATCCCATATGAGGAAGGTAAGTTGTATAATTAGAATTGACTTGACCTAATGGTCCAAGATGATGTTCTTATTACTAAAGACAATGGGCATTGTCTGGAATGTATTAATTACAATAAAACCTCTCTTACGGGAGCTTATGATTTAGATGAAATATTATTCATCCTTTCATCTCTTTCTTCAAAGTTCTCAAAAACTTATGATCAAAATGTGTATTAACATATTGGGGAACAAGGAAAAGAAGTTTGTGCAAGCAAAGAAACCATTTGCTTTCAAGACCTGCATTTTTGAGTTGCTGAGAGATCTTCGTGGAGTAATGATGGCAATTCTAAGACATCATTAGAGGAGGACCTAGACATGGGTTTCCTTGAAGTGAGGTTTAATTTTCTCTGAACCATACCCACTCTCTTGGGCTAGTATCCCTACGTCCTATCAAAGGTTAGAGATGCAGTTGGGAACCATGAAACATGGAAATGTAATTGGTTCCATGATTTTGGCCACCTGAGTACCACATATTAATTAGTTTCAAATATATTTTGTCATGACAGTCCACATATAAGATGCATTTATTAAATCATTTTAAGCTGTCTTCCCTAGGGCACACAGAAGCTTGTACGTTATCTATTTCTTTAAGAAGCTGATGATCCAGTTAAGACGTAGCCTGTTCCTATTCCAGTCTATGTATAAATTATTAGTAACGGGGACTTCAGAGATTGTCTAATATTACTTCCTATTTCACTAAATAGAAAAGAGAGGTCAAGGAAGCTTAAAATGAACTTTTCTAAAGACATCTTGTTTGTTAATGACACGAAAGGAACAAATGGAAAATAATTTCAGCAACATTAACTGCATGTGACTTCTAAATTGAGTGGCTCAGACTGCAGTGCTATGGTATTTCAGAGGTAAGCAGTGACTTGGGAGCGATAAGGAAATGGTGTCATGGACATGGCTGAAATCAAAGATGGACACTACTTAGTTATGCAGAGGAGAGAAGACTGGAAGGACTGTCCTTTTCCTACTCTTTACTGTGGCAGATTCCTGTTTGGCAAATTCTTGTTCATCCTTCAAGGCTCAGTGGCGCCTTTCTGAACCATTTCTGGAGATCAATCATCCTGTCCACTGTGCCTCGATAGCCCTTGGTACACATTTGCATGATATGAACTGCAACATAACTGCTCTATGTGCATCTTCACTGTTGGGATACAGGTCCACCATTGAATCTGTGATTGCTAGAACACAGCACATAGTTAATTAATTGTATAATAGGATTAGAAGAACAGATGTCGTGATGCCGATTATTCATTTTGAGGACAATATGATGAGTGGTGCATGCATATTAAGTTTTTGGAAATGTGATTAGATAAAGATCAGAATGATCCTATGGAATCATGTCTCCAAGAAACAGGATACTTCATATTGAAGACTATGAATTTATGCAATGGAAACTAGTTTTTTTGCTGTTTAAAATATTTTAGGTTAAAAAACCTTTTGGCTTTTGAACAGAGGAGTAATATGGTGGAATTTAATGTGCATATGACTCGGTTAGGAATCGTGTTACAATGCAGAATGCTTCAGTAAGTCGGGGTGGGCCGTAAGATGCTGCATTCGTAACAAGCTCACAGGTGCTGATACTGCTGCTCAGAGAACCATACTCTGGTTAGCAGGAGCTTACTGTGATCAATAGAAAAATAGATATTTTTTGTTAAATCCTGAGTTTTGCCTTTTCGTAATTTACTTATTCTATTCACCTGCTTTTGGCTATAAAGCATGCCTGTCTCTTTCCCTCTTTGAAACTTAGGCTTTAGACTTTTTTTTTTTTTCATTTTTAACTTGCTTAGTCTTCTGTTTTTTAAGTAAATTGCTGGGCAATATTGCCACCTACTGGCATGAAAAATTGCTTTTTTTCTTTATATATAATATTTTACTTGTGTAAGGACAACATTTTGAAGGAATGCATTGGGATGAACATATGTAAGGACTGCTTCTATGTCTTTCTTTTAAGAAATTCCATATTTTAAAACTCTTTAATTTTTTTCTAAATTGATACTTTTTTTTGTACATACTTATGGAGTACATATGCTATTTTGATACATTTATGGCATGTATAATGGGTATTTAGCACATCTATCACCTCAAACATTTGTCATTTCTTTGTGTTTGAAATATTTCAAATCTTCTAGTTATTTTGAAAGGTACGATATACTGTAGTTTAGTATAGTCACCCCACTGTGCAAACACTAGAACCTATTTCTTCTATGTAATTGTATGTTTGTACTCACTATCCAACCTCTGGTCATTCCCTGCCCCCACCACACCCTTCCCAGCCTCTGGTAAGTGTCATTCTACTCTCTACCTCTGTCAGATCCACTTTTTTAGCTCCTCTACATATGAGTGAGAGCACGCCAATTTTTATCTTTCTGTGCCAGGTTTATTTCGCTTAACATAATGACCTCCAGTTCTATCTTTGTTGCTGCAAATGACAGGATTTCATTCTTTTTTATGGTCAAAGACTATTTCATTACATATATGTACCACGTTTTCTTTATCCATTCTTCTGTTGATGAGCACCTAGGTTGTTAAATCTCTTCTTTTAAACTTCACAGTAGTTGTCTCTTTGTTTTTCCAACACTCTTAAGGTAGAGATGACACTGGGTGTTTTGCAAAGCTGTAGAGCTTGGTAGCGCTGCTGCTATTGTATTATTGGGATTTGAATTATTTGAGGAATCAGGGACCAAAATTTCAACTCTTTTTCTTTTTTTTTTTGATACGGAGTCTTGCTGTGTCACCCAGGCTGGAGTGCAGTGGCACGATCTCAGCTCACTGCAACCTCCACCTCCTGGGTTCAAGCAATTCTCTTGCCTCAGCCTCCCAAGTAGCTGGGATTATAGGCATGTGCTACCACACCAGGCTAATTTCTGTATTTTTAGTAGAGACGGAGTTTCACTATGTTGGCCAGACTGGTCTGGAATACCTGACCTCAGGTGATCCGCCTGCCTCAGCCTCCCAAAGTGCTGGGATTACAGCACTGCCCAGCCAAGAATTTCAACTTTGAATGCCTCCTTCTGTGGAAAGAGGTAGTAAGTGGAAGATAAAGTTTACTCCGATGCAGTCCCCTCCTGTGTGTGGAAACTTTAGAGTACTGGAGAAGTAGGCCCCCTCCCTTACACTTCTGTTTGCCTTAATGTCAAAACTTAGATTTATCTTTGAGGTCCTGGGCTCATTAGCATATTTCTGAGTTTTATAGAATCCCGTGCTATTTCTCAGTGTTTCCTGCTTTCACACTGTCTCTCCCTCATGTTCTCTCATGACTTTCTCTTCCAGTGACCTAGACTTTAACTTCAGGGTAAAGCAACGTTCTGACCTCTAGGATGATTCTAGCTGATCATTCCCCAGAGCCGAGGGATCCAGACCCTGGCTTTGCACGCTGTTGGTTGTGGAATCCTAGGGTAGAGGTATGGCAGGAGTTGGATCCTTGGATTAAAGGCCCCAGGTCTTTATCAGTAGGGTGATCGGGGAAGAGGTATCCAGTCTGTGGACAGACTCATGCCAGCTGAGTTTACACCACCATCTGGGAATAGGCTTTCTCAGACTAGGGCCACCCTTCCTAAGTTGGGGGCCAGTCACATCAAGGTGGGGAGAAGAGGAAGACAGAAAGAGTAAATAACTTCAGATGAGAAATTTTAGTCCCAAAACTGTTTCTAAATAATTGGACAAACAACTTTAATGAAGTGGTTACTTTTCTGCAGTACTGGAAACTTTGCAACCGAGTAATAATTCAAGGATAATTATGTTTAGATAAAAGTTTAGCTCCTAAGGTTTAGAGTAGGCAGGGAAGAGGGCAGAGGGCAGTCAATAGATGAGGACACTTGTCAAAATCTAACCTCAAGATCTTCTTGTCCAGCTAGCCTCAACAGATGGAATTAAAACAACCAAATGATGAATCTATGGAAAGTCCTATTTCTGAAATCATAATATTGGTGGGAGAACTGGGCAGCTAAGTCCCAAACTAGCCCCTGTGATAGGTCTGGCTCCTTAGTCTGTAGCCAGAGTGATGCATAAAAAAAAGTCAGTTTGGAGAAAAAAAAAAAAAAAAAAAGGGTGGTCTGAATCTCTTAATTAAGACTTTTCAATGACTCCTTGTTTTCTATAAATCCCAAGCTCTGAAACTTCTTCATCTATTTGGGGTGGAAAGAAAGAGTTAACTCTACTCATTTTTCAAGACACATTTCAGATATTTTACTTACAATGCCTTCTAATCTCTCAACTTGGGCTAAGAGTGTTTCCTGTGGGCACTCATCCTCCTCAGCAGACATCTGTATCAGAGAAGTTCTCATCTTTAGTGAATTAATTTATTTTGTATTGCTCTCCTTCCAGTAGATTCTGAGATCCTGATGGTACACATGGACAGAGTAGGGGCCCAATATGTATTATTGAATAAATGAGGCATTCTGTTTGGATTGTTTGAAGCAGTTTGAAATAATTATGTCTTAAGCCCTTCCTCTCATTAATGTATTTTTCTCAGGCCTTTCTTATTATCTGGGCAGTTGTTCTTTCTGTAATGTAGACAATGCCTGCATGATATAAACCAAGACTTAGTAACATAGCAGAGTTTCAGCCTACACTAGAGTTATGGTGCTTTGATGAAGATTGATGTGCTGTTTGAACGGATCAATTCTTGATAGCTTCTCCACACCCCCAACAACTGTCATTATGTTTTCCTTTATAAATAATGCACAGAAGTTCCTTCTGAGAGCAAGATCATCTCTGTCTTGTTCATCTGTGTATTTCTCTGTATTCTCTTACCTAAAACTGTGCCTGTCACATAGTAGGTGAATGAATGACTCTTGTTAAATCCAGCCACTTTTTGGGAATTTGTATTCTCCTGTTGCACTCCCTCGCCAGTACCTGCTGCTTGGAAGAATAATGTTCTTTTCACTCCTTAGGAATACCCATTCTTATAATATCTAAAAAAGTTCTGTGGTCAGTGAGGTGTATCTACAACAGCATGCATGGATTGGGATTGGCATATAAGCTGTTTTTTTCTTTCATTTAGAGAAAATTAGACTCTTGCACAAAAGTTGCAGTTTTTGTGTTTGGCATTCGTGATAACTATGAGAGTGTTGGAGACTTGTTAGTGAGTGACAGGTGTCTAAATGAGCAGATTTAATCCTACTATTGAGGAAGAAACGAATTACTCTTCTCCTGGTGAATTAATATTTGTCTAACCATTCAGTTACATTTAATAAATTACTTCTATTAAAGCTTTAAAGTGACTTAACCTAGAGGTAACAGCAGAGTTAATAGAATTCATTTAAATGTGTGAGCTAGAACTTTGTTTCTCTACCCACTAGGTGGAGCATTTTTTCAATGCTTTCTTTTAGACA
This sequence comes from Colobus angolensis palliatus, assembly GCF_000951035.1. Classification (NCBI taxonomy): domain Eukaryota; kingdom Metazoa; phylum Chordata; class Mammalia; order Primates; family Cercopithecidae; genus Colobus; species Colobus angolensis. The sequence goes on along the minus strand of NW_012115154.1, from coordinate 5,665,560 downwards.
CTTACCATTTTTGGTCATAAATACCATATTTTGGAAAGAAGATTACTTTTCAAAAGATGTAGTCATATCGTGCCTGAATGTCAACTTCAACAGGGTAGCCATGTCTGGCTATGCAAATTATCTCTACACGATTGCAAGGATGTTATTCCAATAGATTGCAATAGAAATGGCACCTCTGCGGCCACTCAGACCTTTTAGAGAAATTCAAGTTAAGGAAAACAATCTCTCAATGCCTTTTATTTTTATTTTTGGGAAGATGTTAATTAACTAGTAATGTTTGCATGATAGGGAGGCTGAAACTGAGATGTGCACCCTCCTATGACAAAGGTGGAAAACATCACCAATTCAAACTACTCTAGGAATCTAAAACTGAACACAAAATTTTCTTTTCTTTTTTTTTTTTTGAGATGGAATCTCTCTCTGTCGCCCAGGCTGGAGTGAAGTGGCATGATCTCGGCTCACTGCAAGCTCTGCCTCCTGGATTCACGCCATTCTCCTGCCTCAGCCTCCTGAGTAGCTGGGACTACAGGTGCCCACTACCACGCCCAGCTAATTTTTTTTGTATTTTTAGTAGAGACGGGGTTTCACCGTGTTAAGCAGGATGGTCTCAATCTCCTGACCTTGTGATCTGCCCACCTTGGCCTCCCACAGTGCTGGGATTACAGGCGTGAGCCACCGCACCCGGCCTGAACAAAGAATTTTCTAGCAAGTCAGTTGGAAATGTTTTATAAATTAGTTGGTCATTAAAATAACTCCTGTGTTACCTATTAAACATAAAAGATTATTCAAGATAATCCCAAACATACTTCATAGCAAGGCTCAGCATGAGAAAAGGGAAAATGATCCAGTATTTAGTGTGTATATAGATCTAAATCTGCTTGAATTTGATAGGGAGCAAAATATGTCATTTGGTGAAACTGAAGGATTCGTTGTAATTATTAGATAGAGTGTGATTCCTAAAATTATAGCAAGCCCATGATAAGGCAGAACTTTCAAATTACAGGTTTGGCTGGTACATGCAACAAAAGACCTGCATTGGCCTATGTAACAACAGGAGTAACAATGTGATAATTATAAGCTACACTTTACAGCTCACATTCGCAAGTATAATTTAATGAATAGATTAGCAGGCTGCAAAAAAGAAAAGGATTAACATTAACAAAGGTCTGTTTTGTGCCACATACTGTGCTAGATAAGTGATTGATTTAATTCTCGTATTCACCCTGGAAAGTGGACATCCTTTCTATTTTGTATACTGCATTTCTGCAGGGTTATAAATGCTCGTGATTACTCAGAACACTGAAGTTAGTTTGATCTCAAATCTCATACTATGTTTTCTATACTAGGATGACTCTTAAATGCAGTTTATTAGTTAAACAAACCTAGGAATATTTTAAGAAAGAGCAATTATGATATCTACTAAAACAACAATATTATGAGCAATACACTCGGCTCAACTGCTCAAATATTATTTGCTATGGGTGACAAAATGGGGCATTCTGCTCATTTTTAAAGCTCTTTTGGTATTGCTTGATAAAAAGATTCTTCTTGAATTTCTTGTTTGCTCAATCCACTTTAAAAATGATCTCTAAAGTGACCTTATGTCTGCTATAATGATGATCTCTATAAATGTCACAGTTACTTAAAATGCCCCAAAAATGTTCATGTGAGAGAGAAGTGTTTGGCTTAAACAAACCGGTATAGCCATGGAGATTGAAAATGTCAAAGTAAGCTGTGATCTTACTAAGGAAGTTTTATATATATATAAAATAACTGGGAGCCTGGGATACTTTTGCTTCAGTTAGAAAACAGTATTTCTATAAAATTATATTGGCCAGGCGCAGTGGCTCACGCCTGTAATCCCAGCACTTTGGGAGGCCGAGACGGGTGGATCATGAGGTCAGGAGATCGAGACCATCCTGGCTAACACGGTGAAACGCCGTGTCCCCTAAAAATAAAAAAAAAAATAAAAAAAAAGTCCAGGTGTGGTGGCGGGTGGCTGTAGTCCCAGTTACTCGGGAGGCTGAGGCAGGAGAATAGTGTGAACACGGGAGGTGGAGCTTGCAGTGAGCTGAGATCATGCCACTGCACTCCAGCCTGGGCAACAGAGCAAGTCTCCGTCTCAAAAAAAATAAAATAAAATAAATACATAAATACAATTATATTAATACTTAGCTAATGCTGCCCATATTTTATATTATACAGACAATAATCTGCGCAATAAAGTGAAAATTAATGTCAAATTACATAGGTTCACTAATAACTTTTCTGTATGGATTGTCATACATTAATGATAGTAAAATAAATATTATTCATTAAGGGCTTACTGCATTTTAAACACTGTAATGTACTTCTAAAAAATTATGGCTTTTAATCCTTGCAACAAGTCTGCAAACTGGGTATTCTTGTCTCTGTGTCAAAGAAAAGGTGGGTTGAGCTAAATGAAGTTAAGAAACTTGCCCAGAGTTACGTAGGTTAGGTAAACATCTAGCCTGACATTCAACCTACGTATATCCATGACCAAAGCTGGTGATTTTAACTACACTTCTGTACTGCTTATAATTAGATATTATTTTATTTACTTATTCATCATTCATTCACTCAGTCATTTTTATTTTTTGAGACAGGGTTTCACTCCTATCACTCAGGCTGGAGTGCAGTGGTGTGATCTCGGCTCACAGCACACTCCACCTCCTCGGCTGGGACTAAAGGCATGCATCACCACACCTGGCTTATTTTTGTATTTTTTGTAGAGACAGGATTTTTGTCATGTTTCCCAGGCTGGTCTCAAACTCCTGGGCTCAAGCGATCCACCTGCCTCAGTCTTCCAAGGTGCTGGGATTACAGGCATGAGCCACCATTCCCCATGTATTATTTTAAATAAAAGGATTGATTTTTTAAATGAGCAGTGGGAAATTTCTTCCTATTATTGCCTTTTTGTGTATTTATTTTTTACAGGGAACCAAAGTCCTGCAGATGTTCATGTGGTACCTGAATCCACGGCAAGTCTTTGATCTTTCTCAGGAAGGGCCAAAAGATGCGTAAGTCTGGAAATATTCTCCATGGTCCATAAGTATTTTAGGCAAGTGAGCACTTTCTGCTTCGTTATCTGATTACCTTGTGAGGTATTTCCTGACCGTCTGTCATCTACTTTCTCATCTGTATCTCCTTCCTTTAAAACGTCATCTAAAGTTCTCTCCTACTCTTTCTTGGCTTAGTTCCCTTCAAAACATATCTTCTCAGCTATTAATTCAGGATACGTCTAGTGTGTTTGTTACTTACATGTGTGTAACTGTAGACTGTTCTCCACAAATCTGTGAATTGAGAAAGGACCCATTGTTTTTCTATTTCTTCATGTACAACTTTGGAGATGCACATTAGTGGGAGTGTAAATGTATGTCTGTGGAGGGTGGAGCCATATTTGTTTACAAACATTTGAACTGAAAAGAGTGTGTGTGTGTGCGCACACGCGTGTGTCTGTACGAGAGACAGAATCAATTGATTATACCTGAGGACTCTGCACAAGTGTGGGGAAGACATATTAATTCCTGCTCAATCCCTTTTCTGAGCGTCTCAGAAATCTCATTCCCTGCTTTTGTTAGAAGTGTTTAAAACAAACTCTAGATTGTAGGTGACCCATATCCTGTTTCTCCCCTTTGGTGGAGAGGCACACAGTGGAAAAGACCAAGGACACTTCTGCTGTTCTCTGTCTCCCTGTTTTAAATTCATGTACTAGGATAGTTCAGATGTTATCTGATAAATGTTAGAACACAAGGATACCATTTATTTTTTAATAAGTAACAATGTCAGAGGAATAGGTGATTTCTAGATAAATAGTATTATTGTATAAAATGGATGAATTACTTATTTTAAGCATGTAGGAGATTAGGAAATATTAAAATTAATTTGTTATTTTCTTAATGTATAAATTTCTTTGCCAGTTGAGTTTGCTGCAAGATTCTTTCTCTGTCCCTATAACACACACACACACACACACACACACACACATACACACCCCATATATTTATTTTCTATATTGTGCTAAGGCAAATCTGCTATCCTGGGATGTGCCATTTTAGGAGCTTATTTTCTTAAGATTTTATCACTTTAGTTAGACCCTAGAGAGACACTTCAGAGGTCACCATAAAGAATATGGTAGGACAGGAAATATTTTCAGAAGAAACCCGTATTTTGTGATTTAAATAGGTGATATTTTCTCAATTACAACCTCTCACAGCTTCACCTAAGCAAAAGATTTAGCAGGAGCAGTGTCACTGCATTTTCCTGAGAGCCAAGAGGAAAGACAAAATGATCTTATTTCAAGCAGGGAAGTTTGAAATAAAGAAAAATCAGTCAATCTTCCCACTTTGGGTTGGAGGTAAAAGTGGTGTGTAAGTGACTCAGCTGAGAGACAGGCTAAATGGAATCGTAGATGTGATAGTAATGATAATGGGGAAGCCTCCCCATCTCACTGAAAAAGATTTCTTAGGATTAAGAGTAGAAAGTGTAAGTTAGAAAAAGTAAATACACCCAGGGAAAGCTAATAAATATAAAGAGGGGATATATAAGGACTATTGATTATCAATTAATGAGGATTTTCTTGGGGAAAGGAGAAGAGGAAATGATGGGAAAAGAGAAAGAAGTCAAAACTAATGAGAAAAATAATGTTGACATGTAATAGAAGTTATGGGAAATAAAACTAGGACATTCTAAAATCCCTTAAATTCTAACATTGAATTATTCATTCAAAAATAATGTCTGATGCCTACACCTGTTCCACTTGTGGGAGTCATTCCTCCTGTGGTTACTTGGGAACTGTGATAGCATTGTCATCCTCACGATCATACATTTTCTCCAGTGGACACCGCCCCTACCCATGTTGTCCTCTGCTTTCTCTCTGCTCTAGCCAGTGAAATGTTCTTTTGTTTACTTTTTCTTCTATTTCCTCTACAGGCTTGAATTGTATAGGAAAGTACCAAATCTGCGAATTCTGGCCTGTGGTGGGGATGGAACGGTAGGTCCCTGAAAGAGAATCCAGTTCTCTGCCAATTCTGTCTTTCTTATTGTTTTCTTGTGCCACTTCTTTTTATTCATTGCCCAGTCTTTCCAATCCCCTAACACACATAGATCTCTCAGGTGAATCATAGCCCTTAAGAGTAACAAAGGACTTTGTTGTTGTCCTTATGAATACATACTTGATCGTTCTAATGTGTGCTTCACTCCCTCAACTGTGCTGTATTCTTTCCTGTGCCATGAAGTAAGGATGTGGTCAAATCATTAAAATGAAGATTATAGATAAATTCCTTCTAAAATATAAGCTGACCTGTTCCCTTTTTCTTTTCCGAGACGGAGTCTCGCTCTGTCGCCCAAGCTGGAGCGCAGTGGCGCGATCTCGGCTCACTGCAAGCTCCACCTCCTGGGTTCACGCCATTCTTGTGCCTCAGCCTCCCGAGTAGTTGGGACTGCAGGTGCCTGCCACCACGCCTGGCTAATTGTTTAGTAGAGCATGGGTTTCCCCGTGTTAGCCAGGATGGTCTCGATGTCCTGACCTCGTGATTCGCCCGCCTTGGCCTCCCAAAGTGCTGGGATTACAGGCGTGACCATTTACTCTTAATAATTTGGTCACAGTAGGGAGAAATACGTGGACACAATTGAATTATTACATTTTTTTACTAGTGGGACTAAAACTCAGAATACTGACTGTTGTTTTGCCTTAAAGATTATTCATTGGTCCTATTTATATTCTTTTTTGTTGATATATTTTACATGTATATGGACTATGTGTGATATTTTGTTACATGCATAACGTGATATTTTGTTATATGACATTATATGTATAATGTCAAGGTTTGGAGGTATCCATTACCTAGATTATCATTTCTGTGTGTTGGGAACATTTCAAGTTCTCTTTTCTAGCTACTTTGAAATATATAATACATTGTTGCTGACTGTACTCACCCTACTCTGCCATTGAACATTAGAACTTATTCCTTCTATCTGACTGTATGTTTATATTCATTTATGAAAAAAATGTGGAATTGGGCTGAAGGTTAATATCATGGATATATTTTCTCCTGTTTATTATGCATCATCTGTTTTCTTCATTTGGCCTCTACTTATAGTGATATATTTAACAAAGTAAAGAATTGAGAATCATGACATTTAGATTGTGTTGTCTGGTTCTTTTTCTTCTGGATTTGGAATCTGATCTCATAGGATCTACGACTGTATTATGAACTATCTTTAGCTTTTCTCTAATTTCCCTAATTAGAATGTTTTATTTTCAAAGGTAGCAACAAAATCTTCAAATACTATCTCTCTTAGCACATAAGCACTTAATGTAGGGTTGGATACACATTATATACCAATAAATGCAAAAACAATGAAATAGCACTGTGATTTTTATTGGTCTTTCAGATACTCTGTGGAGAGTAAAAACAATGTTCAGTTGGGACAAACAGTCTTTATCTTTCTTCAAGGTTTATATTACACAATATTAGTTTATAAAATTCATTATAATGTCTTACAGCAAAGAAGCCAAACCTATTTAACTTTTTAAAATCCAACGGTTTTCAAAATTATTTGACCATGGAATTTTTTTCCCACACAATACAAATTTTCAATTGATTTTATTGTTCTGGGGAGATATATTTAAGGGATGTGCTAGGACAAAATTTCCCAACTTTCTTTAGTGAGAATTGCATCCAAATGAACCCTCTGAGGATGGATATACTGTGTCCTTCCTAACTCAAGCACCCCCCAGCTTAGTTGTCTTTAATGAAAGGGTAAACTCATTGTGATTCTTTACCATACCCATAGTTATCTTCCTTATTTTAGCATCTACTTGCCTTCTCATATGACTTCAGATGTCACTCACATCTTTTCTCCTTTTCTAAACCTCAGTGACAAAAACAGGTAAGTTGAGGATGTCGTCCTTCCTCTTTCTTAACTCAAATTCATATAAGCTACGCATAACATCCCCAGATTTGGACTTCTTTTTGCCTTGGGTGCTCCACCTCCCAGGCCTCCCCTTCTCCATGGAACTTCCCATTCTACCTCTCCCTCCCTCATTCTGTCTCCTTTCCTCTTCCTTTTCTTTTTTTATTCTTTCCTTTTTTTTTTTCTGTCACTCAGGCTGGAGTGCAGTGGCACGATCTCAGCTCACTGCAACCTCTGCCTCCCAGGTTCAAGCGATTCTCTTGCCTCAGCCTCCTGAGTAGCTGGGACGATAGGCATGTGCTACCACACTGGGCTAATTTTTGTCTTTTTAGTAGAGATGAGGTTTCACCATATTAGCCAGGATGGTCTTGATCTCCTGACCTTGTGATCCATCCGCCTTGGCCTCCCAAAGTGCTGGGATTACAGGTGTGAGCCACGTGCCTGCCTGTCTTCCTTCTTCACTCAGCAGATATGTGGAGGAAGCACTGTGCTAGGTCATGTAGTATTGAGATATTCTCTGCAATTAGATGAATATTTGAAAGTATGGGATTCCAATGAATAAAGGATAAAGAGGAAAGACAGCCAATTCCACACACTTGTGAAACCTGTAATTATGGGGTCTGAGCCAAAGTCCAAAAGGAAAATAAATGAAAAAATAGAAGAATAGGACAACCACCAGTCTGTTCTGGCAAGTAAACAAACCAGAAAAGGAGTTTCAAGAAAGAGGCAGTAGTTAACACTTTTAAGGAGAGACTGAAAAGTTACCATTGCATATGGAGTTTCAAGAAAGCAGTTTCAATAGAGTATTTGGGGTAAAACCCAGAATGATGAGTAAGTGAATGTTGGTACAATCTTAATAAATCCCTAATGGCCAGATCCCATTACAGTCTCGAATGTCTGTGATCTCTCTGATGCCATTGTCAGCCTCCTGACGTGTAGACTACCTACCTCTACTTTTCATATCCAGTCTTTTCAAGCAACTCTTCATTAATGATACCGTAATTTATGAGTATTCCGTAAGGGTAACTAATTTTTTTAATGTGGTAGGTACTTTTTCCTCTTAGGGACATTATCTATATTTTAACTTCTGTTTTTACCTCGTGTGATGTAATTCACAAATGTACTAGTCATTTACACTTGGGTGCCCCATGGCCACTTGCATTCAGCATGCCTAAAATAAAAGTAGTACGTTTACCCTAGAGTTGGTGCATTTAAACTAATTATTTTTGTCAGTGGTAACATCTGTAGTTAAAATACTCAGAATCAAGACTTGGCTTATCTTGTACCTTACGTAAACCCAAGTTTAGTTTACCTTGTTAGAATAAGATGTTTTGTGAAAAACTTGGGGTATATGAAATGTTTATCATGGCATGTGATTGATATTTTTTTGTTTTGTGAGTTTAGAAAATGAAACTTTTAATTGTGATTGAAGGCAGAGTTTATATAGAGGAAACAGCCTGAGGAATTCATGACGAAAACTGCTGGCTTTAGGCAAGCGGAGTGTAATTCTGAATTCAGGTATATATTTGACATAAGGTATTTAGCCTTTAGTCAGTGAGCACATCTATCACTGTAGAAGCTGGCAGAATGCTGCCAGCAAAGTGACAAAGCTCGGGGAGAAATCAGAAATTAAATATTGTTGACTGACTAGGATGAGGCTGTATTACCCCATAACCAAATTAGTTTAAATAAAGAGTATTATTTAAGATATAGAAAGTATTATTTAAGGTATAGAAAGTTTTCACTACTTTGGAAAAAAGTTCTTAGGCTTCAATATTAGCTACTTTAATTGTATGTTATTTAAAAACTACATGAAAGGCCAGGTGTGGTGATTCACGCCTATAATCCCAGCACTTTGGGAGGCTGAGGTGAGCACATCACTTGAGGTCAGGAGTTTGAGACCAGCTTGGCCAACCTGGTGAAACACCATCTCTATTAAAAATACTAAAATTAGTTGGGCATGGTGGTGCATGCCTGTAATCCCAGCTACTTGGGAGGTTGAGGTGGGAGAATCACTTGAACCCAGGAGGTGGAGGTTGCAGTGAGCCAAGATTGCACTACTGCACTCCAGCCTGGGTGACACAGTGAGATTCTGTCTCAAAAACAAACAAACAAAAGAAAACAAACAAACAAAAAAACCCGAGGGAGCAGAGGGATACATTCCCCAATAATACACTTGGAAGTAACCTTTGGCAGGTTCCTTAACCTCTTTTGAGACTTTCTAAATCTACAAAGAAATGCATTCAGATCTCTAAGGTTCTTATAGCTGTAGCATTATAGTAATATAGGCTATTGTTCAAGATAACTTTAATGCAAGCCACATTTGTACAATTTTGAATTTTCTAGAAGGTACTTTTAAAAAAGTAAAAAGCAAGTGAAATTATTTTATAATATATTTTATTTATCTAAAATAGTATCATTTCAATATGTGTTAATTTATAAACATTAAGATATTTTATGTTCTATTTGTACAGTCTTCAAAATCTAGCCTACATTTTATACTTACAGCAGCACATCCAATTTGGATGAGCTATATTTGAGTGCTGGATCACCACATGTGGCCAATGGCTGCTGCGTTGGGCAGTGCAGGTGTAGTCTCTTTGTTACTGGCTTGCACAATTCAGAGGATGTCTCATAGTTACAGCTGTCAGATGGTCTGATTCCATTTTCAGATCTCTTGGCTGCAATAAAATTCAGCTAACTCAAGAATGATCTCAAACCTTCATGTTTGTAAATGAGAAATAACCTGTCCTTGGTCATGTGATAAATTTGTATTTTCTCACTTCCTTGGCCACGTTGGCACCTATTCAACTCCCAGTGGCTGTCACCCTGCTGAAATATTGACAAGCACATGAACTGATCTCCTGAGGCTCAGGTACCCTCATTATGGCTCCTTAAGGTGTGACCTATGGTCCCTATCTATCTGGCTCCTGACTTTGGTGAACTTGGCTGGATCTGCAAGTCCACCTTTAAACATTTTAATTATTTCCAAAAGGCCTGACGTTAAATTGACTCCAGCCATCCACTTCATGCTTACTTCTTGTTCTATTGGCTTCTCTAGACGAAAAGACATCCAAAATGGTAGGCATCCCCATGCCCTGACCCACCACAGCTAATGCAAAGAAAGAAGTATTATTTTCCTTTAATCGATATGGACAATCTCTCATCCTAAGCCCCTTTCCTCATTCATCCTCAGCCTAGTCATATTTCATAGTCTCTCATGAGTAAGCACACAGTGTACCCTCAGTGTGGATTCTATATTGTTTCAAGAAAAGGTCATATTCTGACTTTTATCTTGATTTCTTTTGGGCTAATTTTAAGCACATTTCTTTTAACACATGTTGGCTTTATTAAGTGCAAACATACATTAAAGTATCAAAAGGAGGAATCATCATGCACATATTCAAAAGGGTCCCCCAGTCATCCAATACTGTGTGGTCATTTTCTTTCGGAGTTCACCAAAACTCTTCTTTTCCTTTGATTTCACAAAGTGAGTGTCCTTCACTTTTTGGCCTGCATGTACTACAAGGCAGTGCAACGTGCATCTGTTTTGTTGGAAGAAAATATCAGTTCACTGTCATCTTCACCCTTCATCCACCCCTCATGTTATTATACTGCAGAATGAAAATATTGCTCGAAATGCACTTGGTAAACATTCAGTGACAACTAATGCTAAAAACGACCAGATGGTGGCAGCATTGACCAGCTGCTGCTGTGCATGGCTGCTCAGGGACAAAGTGGAGGACCTGGTGTTCTCAGTCTGTCAGCCCTGCTTTTCCTAGGAAGGAAGGAAAGAGCTTTGCAAGCTGGGACATCATTAGGCCCAATCGGGATAACTTTCTTCAATTCTGGTGGAAAATATACCAAGTGCAATATGTCGCAATTAATTAAATAATTGAATTGAAAGGGTGCTAGGTGAGCTGGTGGAGATGATTTGGGAAAATGCGAAAGCCGTGGCTGAGTTCCTGCCCATGGAACCTTTCAATGTGCAGTGTGGACTTCAGGTGGAAACAGGTTCTGGATTACTGTAAAGACAGAGCTTCCAGTAACAGCTTTAAGATCTTTTGTAAAGTTTGTCTCTAAGGACAAAGACACAGATTGTTTCCCAAGATTATTTTTATGTCTCCTGCTATTGTAAGTGTGTATTTGTTTCCATTTTGTTTTTTGTAGCCCCTTTTTACTCAGGGCAGCTCTGCTTTTACTGTTCTTTATAGTCTGCAAAAGAAAGGCTTCCTGATTTGATGGCAGCCAAAGGTGGGGCTGATTTGCAAACTCAGGGCTCAACTTTAAGTGGAGAAATGGGAAGAGGACATTTTGCTTCTAGGAAACCGGGCCTTTGTTGATGAAGTGAGAAAAGAGGAAGAAAAATCTAGCTGAGTCACAGTAGCTAATGTTAGTTTAGCATTTCCTGTTTGTCAGGCACTAGCTAAGCAGTGTCTACACATGAGTTGATGAAACAACTCTAAAAGACAGACATTATTATTACTTTTGCTGTACAGATGTGAGAGGAGCTTGGAGAGATTAAATGACTTGCCTAAACTCACCAGCCAGTTTGTGGTGGGGCTGAGCTCCCTGCCGCTCAGTGCCCCACACTTCTGCGCTCTGCTGTCTTCCGGGGACACCGGCTGCTGGGGAGTGCTGATGGAGCTGCTGGCTGAGAAAAACTATTCGGGAGCTGTGGAGGGGCGATATAGACCCACCTCAGCCAAAGAACTATTAGCCTAATGTCGGTAGTCTGTGGAAGAATTTCAAGACAAAACAAAATCTGTGCTGTGAAAGGCAGGAGGCCTTTGATGACTCCAAGGGTGATGGAATGATGAAATGCAAGCTTTTCTGCTTATATTCAGGAGACAATGACATATTTGATCATTTGGCTACAGAAAAAAGGAGACAGAATCTATCTGGTTCATAAAGCAAATCGATTGATGAGAGGCAAAGCACCTTTACATTCACACCCTGTGTACTTGTCCTTTTCTGCATAGACCAAGGGTAAAAGGAGAAGAGATGGTGAGAAATCCAGGCACCCTGTCGACTCTGCCTTTGTGAGGAATCATAGTTCAGTATCACAAGAACTCCTGACAACCTTCTCTGAGACAACAAACAGGAACACAGCGTAGAAGATTTGAATGAGGGCTGTTAGAAGACAGCATCAGCTGGGCGCCGGGGCTCATGCCTGTAATCCCAGCACTTTGGCGGTGGATCACTTTGAGCTCAGGAGTTTGAGACCAGCCTGGGCAACATGGCAAAAGCCCCCCGTCTCTACAAAAAAATGCAAAAGTTAGCCAGGTGTGGTGACTTGCACCCGTAGTCCTAGCTGCTAGGGAGTCTGAGGCTGGAGAATCGCTTGAGCCCACAAGGTGGAGGTTGTGGTGAGCTGAGATTGCACCACTCCAGACTGGGCAACAGAGTGAAACTCTGTCTCAAAAAAGACAAAAAAAAAAAAAAAAAAAAAAAAGACACAGCATCGATTCATAGAAGTTGTGGGACACGTCACGTACTTCAGAGTCGTTTGGAAATTGTTTGTGTTCCATGGGCAGTGAATTAACCCCTAACGTTCCATCTGTTTTAGTATTAGCATTCCTCCTGCAATGTGAAATTGTTTCTTTGCAAGCTCATCTTCACAGAAAGTTGCTTTATTTGATTTTACTTTTCTATCTCTGAATCACTTTGGTTTCTAGTAATATTGAATTGTTTTTAGGACTTCAGATGACAGCTGGGTTTTTCTATAGATTCTTATGACTCTAGCCTAGGGAGACGACAGGTGTATGTCATTGGGCTTGTGGCAAGTCAGGTCGAGCACTTACCAGAGTGAGGCTTTCCGGGCTTCTTTCAGCCCTAGCAGGTCTCACCTTTCTGTGGGCCATGACCTTAGACTGGTTTTCACGTTCTGCCCTCCTTTCTTCCTCCTGCTGAGGGAGCCTCGCTCCAGGACAGCTTGCTGTCGGTAGGGGAGGCACTTTTGTTTCTCCAAAAGGCAACATCCTGGCTTCCTCTGTTGTTTGCAAGACCAGGAGCCAAGCTGATGCAAGCTTTTACCCCAGCTCTGCCACTTTGTATTTATTTCTGGCCCTTTGAAGCTGTGTCTTTTTTTTTCCTTTTTTCTTTTCTATCATTGTTATGTCTGAGTGAAATGGGATATTGAAAGTGTAAACTCATAGCATTTTCTTTACCCAGAATAGAGAGACATATTTCAAGCGAGCATAAGAAAAATGTCTAATTTAAATCTGCCTGAAAGAAAATGGGCTGACTTGTAAGTACAAATCATAAAGGAGAGGTTGAATGATCGTCTCTTAGAGAAGCTTTAAAGAGAATGCCTTCTTCTTCCTTAATCGGAAGGGGTGGTGAATTAGATTTCTACTAAGTTCTCTTGTGGGTCTGTGAGTCTGGCTGTATTCAGGGCTGTTGGTTCTACAGTTGGTGATCCCAGATGGTGGGCTTTTTCTGAGTGTTTATGTCCTTTTTATGGCCTTTAAGACCCCTTCTTGCAGTTTATTAGAACTGTCTACTTTTACTGTGTTTAATTTGTGCTTTTAGCAGTGCAGAAACAATGTCAAGTACAAACATCAGAACTAATTTAGCATCAGGCATTTTTGTTTGGATGTCAGTAGCAAGCTTTGTTGGTACTGCATGTAAAAGAAGAGACTAAAGAAGCTCTGGGTCAGAATCTAAGGGTCTGTCTCGGAGCAAGTTCCCCAGTTTAGGGAAATGGACAGACTTTTTGACATTTATAGGTCTGGATTTTTAGTTACCACATGGGGTGAACCGTGTGGTCTATCTTTTTAGAAGATAAACACAATTTTAGACATAATTGGTAGACGAGCAAGTTTTACATCCTGGGAAGTCATCTTTGTGGAGGAGAAAGAATTTTAGATGGAAGTCAGGAGAACCAACGTTACCATGGCTCTGACACTTCTAATCATTTAGTCTTGAGAAAATTACTTGTTTTGCACCTCAGTTTATCAATCTTCAAGTTCACTGAATTTGATTAAGCAATGTTTAAGGTGTCTTCATCTCCACAGGTTCTAAAAATCACATGCCACTGCTTCCAGGAGTGTCTGGCCATATCCAGAAGGGGGTTGAGTTCTTTATTTAAAGGTTCCCTACACCTTAGCAGTTAAGGGGTTGGCCACTGGCGTTAGGCATTCCTATTTTTGAATGCCATTTCTATCATGCAAGCCATGTGATAGTAAGGAGGTCACTTACCCTTCCAATTCTCTGTTTCCTTATCTATAAGATGGAAATGAAAATTACGTTAGTATCTATTTTACAGAGAATGTTTTAAAGTTTAATACAAGAATTCATTAAAGGATTTTGCTCAGGCATGGCACATGGAAAGGCATCAGTATGGGCCTGGTACAGTGGCTCATGCCTGTAATCCCAGCACTTTGGGAGGCCGAGGCGGGTGGATCACGAGGTCAGGAGATCGAGACCATCCTAGCTAACATGGTGAAACCCCATCTCTACTAAAAATACAAAAAATTAGCCAGGCATGGTGGCGGGCGCCTGTAGTTCCAGCTACTCGGGAAGCTGAGGCAGGAGAATGGTGTGAACCCAGAAGGCGGAGCTTGCAGTGAGCTGAGATCATGCCACTGCACTCCAGCCTGGGTGACAGATTGAGACTCTGTCTCAAAAAAAAAAAAGAAAGGCATCGGTATGTCCATCTTTGTGTTACTGTGAGCTTCTCGAGAGCAATCTTTCTACCTTATCTGTCACAGTCTAGCTCATTTATCTCTTTATTTTGATTGCTTCGTTATGGGTTTTATATGAAGTAGTGTTCAATAAACGAATGATCTAATATTTTCAAGAAGCATGACTCATACAAATATAGAATGAATACATGTCAAAAAATTTGCTTAACTCTTTAATGAGGGAACCTGCAAGATAGTAAAGCTGATTTATCAGAACTAGAGAAAAAGAATTATGTACTTCATATCGAAATAATTTTTCTAAATTTGATGCAAAACTGATCAAAGTCCTATGAGAGAATAAAACTATAAACTTTAAAGCAATCATCTCTTCTTGACATTTGTGTCTCTATAGGACAGAAATCTATGTTAACCTACAGTTACACAATTCTTAGATAGGTCTGTGAAACACTATTTTAGTATGACATTATAAGGACATTCAAGCTCCTTTTTGCCAGTTCCAAGTTTTGGTCGATTTTTCTAATTAGTTATAAGACTAAACCCAAAGTATTATTTATCTTAGAAAAAGATTAAACAGGTATATGATTCTAGTTTATAAGTATCAATTTCCTGCCTAAACTTATAATAGATACTAGGTCTGTCCATAATTATGTTTTCATAATGTTTCATTAAGGAAAATAGAGGGATATTTAGGAAAACACTATCAATTTCCAAGATGATACTATAGAGGGCAACCATTTAATAAGTACTTACATGGGCCATGCACCATGTTAAGTGCTCTACGTACATTTTAGTTTAATTAGTAAACAGTCGTGTGAGGTACGTATTATTATCCCCATTTTGAAAATCAAGTAAATGAGTCTCAGTGAGGTTAAATAATGTAGTCAAGGTTATGCAGCCAGCATGAGTCAGAATTGAAATTCAGTCTGATCCTGAGTTTTACATTCCCTCCTGTGCCCTGTTATACTACCAAAGTCTTAAACTTGGAGAAATTCACAAACATGTTTCTAGTTAAACACACACATGAATGGTTTTAGTTTTGCTTGTATGATAGAGCATGTGCAAAATGGTCCTTTTTCTTTTAACCATTTTGAAACTGCCAGCGATAAGCGACCTTTCTGTTCCCTACTCACTGAATTAAAACATACATGTTTTAAAGAAAAATAAAATCATTCTGGTTAGCTCTTGGAAGCTTCTGTTTCTCACACTGTTTTCTTTGTAACTTATTTATCTTTCTTATATCTCTTCTGGCCCCCGATCTGCCTGTAGGTGGGCTGGATCCTTTCTATCCTGGATGAACTGCAGCTGAGCCCTCAGCCTCCCGTGGGGGTCCTTCCGCTGGGGACTGGGAATGACCTGGCTCGAACTCTCAACTGGGGAGGGGTAAGAACTGCTCTCGGGGACTGCCCATATCATCAAACAACAAACCGAATTCCAGATCCACTGATGTTCTAATGGAAGCCGGGGGTGGTAACTGCTGCTGTTGTCCAAGGCATAAGTTAGAGTTTGGAATCAAAGTGCCCTTGAGCCCTTATTTGGTCTGGTAGCTTCTTCAGTTTAAACTTATAATCAGCTAGAAGGGAAAGGAAAGCTTAGTATGAGAGAAATAATAGTGGTTAGTATATAGGCCTGCGGCTTTTTGAGGTATCCACTAAAAGATAGTTTGTAAGTTTGGCCTCAAGGCTGTGTGTAAAAGGATCACACAGACTTCAGTTAATCCAGACTCTCAGCCCCAGCTATGATAGCAAATCTGGTTCAACTTTACACGCCTGACTTGGGAGAGTTATGACTTTTTTTTTGAGCATTTTTTTTTTTTTGATTAGTGCCATCAGAGCTTTGGCTGTATAGGTACTTACCTGTCCTTTCCACAATGAAGCCAACTTCAGGCAAGCCTGGGGGAAATTGTTCTGCAGTTGCTAAACAGCCATTTATTTACTTATGTATTTTATAGTACTAAGATAGTAAGAAGGCACAATATATATACATATGCTGTGTATATATACATATACATACACATGTACAGCCCCATCAACTTTTTTTTCTTTTTTGAGACAGAGTCTCGTTCTGTCGCCAGGCTAAAGTGCAGTGGTGAATCTCGGCTCACTGCAACCTCCGCCTCCCAGGTTCAAGCAATTCTCCTGCCTCAGCCTCCTGAGTAGCTGGGATTACAGGTGCCCGCCACCCTGTGCAGCATTTTTTTTTTTTGTATGTTTAGTAGAGACAGGGTTTCACCATGTTGGCCAGGCTGGTCTCGAACTCCTGACCTCGTGATCCACCAGCCTCGGCCTTCCAAAGTGCTGGGATTACAGGCGTGGGTCACTGCGCCTGACCCCTACCAACTTTTTATCTGCTCATAGAAGAGCATTACCTGGGCTGGGCTTTGTGAAAATTATATTCAGATGTTTAGCAGATGTTAGTTGACCTTTGGGCAGATTAATCTTCCACAGGTCTTTTTTTAAAGTAGGCAGTGTAGAAATAAAAAATGTATTTACCTGGGGCAACTAAGGTTATTATCAGTGTTAACTTCTCCCTTCCAAATCAGTGCCTTGAATATTGAGGACAGTCTATCTTGCTGTCAGTAATGGATCTTCAAGGATTAAGTAGCTCCCTAACAGGGCCATTCCTCAATGAGACTTGCCTAAGGTCTTGGGAAGAATGGTGTCTTCCAAGGAGGTCAGGGAGAGGTGATTGAGAGGGAATGTTAATAGACAAACATTGTTAATCCCATCCCTCCTGGATTCTTTCCTTGCCTCTCCAAACACATTTGTTTGGTGTTTCACCCAAATTCCTCTGGTGAGAGCCACGGGGAGTCCTGTTTTTTACTCTGATAAAAGTAGCCATCCAGCCTCCAGTATGACCCTTAATGTGTACCGGTGACTATTGGTTCTTGCTGTTGACAAAAAATATTCCTCAGCTCAAACCAGCCAGAGCTAGTGTTTCTATGATTGTTGTCTCAAATTTACCTCAAGGTGAAAAATTTGCTCTTCAAACCTTGCTAATTACAAAATAAACAGAATATAGCGGCTTGGCTCTTCCTTGCATAAAATAGCATTGGCTTCGCTGTTCTCCACTCTGGACAGCAACGGATATGTTCTCTGATTCCTCAGGGCTACACTGATGAGCCTGTTTCTAAGATCCTGTGCCAAGTGGAAGACGGGACAATTGTACAGCTAGACCGCTGGAACCTCCATGTGGAAAGAAACCCCGACTTGCCTCCAGAGGAACTTGAAGATGGCGTATGTAAGGTTAGAGAGTATTTTGTTCTTCAGAAAGGAGCCCTGGAGCTGAGCTACACGAAATAAATTCCTGGCTGGAGAGTCATGTGCTGGTGAATTCCTATGGGATAATGTGATAGTGTTTGAGTTGATGGCTACTAGGGCTATGGGTATAAGTAGTACCACCTAATGATTCTGCCCCAATGACCTCTAAAGACCTAGATTCCATACCTGCTTCCAAAGCTCAGGGAGCTCTTCCTTGTCTTCAGCCTCTGCACTAGAAAGGCATGTATTCTGTCTTAATCATTCATGTTAGTAGCAAATAACTTATGAGAAGATGAAGAAATATGTTAATTTGGAAGCAATGGGCACTTGTTCTTTCAGTAGAAATACAACCTCCTGAGATTTCAGGCCTGAAATAAAATATATCGTATGTTGAGGAAGTATTAACTATGCCAATTTTATCACTTTGGTGGGACTTGAAGATACCTCAATAAATGTTTTGACTTCATGTTATTTAAAAAAAAAATGACTTTTATTTTAGATTCAAGCTGCATGTGTGCAAGTTTGTTTCATGGACATATTACATGATGCTGAGGTTTGGGATATGATTGATCCCATCACCCAGATAGTGAGCATAGTAACCAACAGGTTTTCAATCCTTGCACCTCTCCTTCCCTCCCCACTGTAGTGGTCCCCAGTGTCTATTGTTGCCATCTTTATGTCCAGACTTCATGTTTTCTTTTAGTGATTGAGCTTTTATTTCAACCAAAAAGCCAACCAAGGGGTGTATTAATAGTTGTGATTAGTACTGTGAGCCTTCAGTTGATCCTTCGGTTCTAAGTTATGGCCTCAATTTCAGATAAATTTGGGAGGCTGCTGAGTAGCCACTTCCCTCATATTACTTTCCACTTTCCTTCTGTGACTGAAGTTTCAAACTCTGTATGTGTCAGAATCTCCAGGTGTGTTTGTTAAAATGCAGATTACAAGGCCCAGTCCCCAGAGATTCTGATTAAGTAAATGCAAGTTAAGGCCCAGGCATCTGGGCTTTAAATAGTATCCCAGTTATAGTGAACCGTGCCATTTATTGAGGCTAAGATTTCATGGATGTTTCAGGCTTATAATAGATAAAACCCCATATCATTTTAGATTTAGATCAAACCAACACCTATTTATTAGCATCCTGATCCTGATCAATTTAATTACATATATTATAATTTAATAGATGTTCAGGTTTCTTACTTGGCTAAATGAGATTAAAACATGTTTTACTCTGTCTTTATGGTTTTTTCACCTAAACTAAGATCCTGAAATTCTGGTAGATTTCTAGTAGATATCATGATTGCTCAGCTGAATTCAAGTTTATAATGTCACAATGTTGTTTGAACAACAAGTATCATCTTGAGATGTGATGCTTTTTTATAATGTGTTTGACTTACAGAAATTGGATAGAAAACAGCTGAAATATAAAGAAGAGTACCATATGGATATTTTAAGTTTCTTTTCCTACTAAACTTGGAATGGTTAGATGTGCAATAGAAATCCATATTTAATTCTCTTTCCAACAGCTTAAGAAATGGAAAGACTTCTTGGTGTAGCCAGGGAACACCAATCCAAATCAATCCAGATAATTAAAGGGTTTTTAAAAAATGGGTTTTTAAAGAGATGTATGGGAAAC
>NW_012115154.1:5638392-5644667 GCF_000951035.1 Colobus angolensis palliatus | reverse complement strand
TTCTTGAAAAAAGTGTATCCACTGATTAAGTTGGTTAGACATTATCTTTACAATTGAATTTACTTTCTAGGTTTGCTTACTGAATTATTCTTTGTAACTATTGCAAATATATATCCCTCAGCTTAACAAGTTCCTGTTGTTACAGCATCTATAAGAATGGTTCTTATTTAATAATTTGTATTTGTAGCTCTTATTTCTTATACTATTACTATTTATGATTATTGAGAAAATTACTTGATTTTAGCTTTCACTAATGAATTAATCCAATAATTTCCTGTTCTTTCTACATAAGCACCCTCCACTTCAAGTTGTGGCTGATCTGTCTTTTGGGGACTTCTTCAGAGATAGGGGTCCAACTTTATGTTTTATTCTTCTCTTTCTGCCTGGCCACACACAATTTTGCCTCTGTCTTTGTTTATCATTACAGCTCCCTCTGAATGTTTTCAATAACTACTTCAGCCTTGGATTTGATGCTCATGTCACACTGGAGTTCCATGAATCCAGAGGTGAGGACAACGTCTCATTTCCATCTCCCAGGGAGGAAGTTTCTAGCAGGTGTTTTGCATGTTCCCTTTTGTTTGTATATCACTTACGTGTTTACAGTGGGCTTCAGTGTCTCTGGGAGCTAGACAGACAGGACAGGAGCTTCTTACAAATGGAACCCTGAGACCTAGTTGTTCAGACAGATGGAACCCTGAGACCTAGTTGTTCAGACAGATGGAACCCTGAGACCTAGTTGTTCAGACAGATGGAACCCTGAGACCTAGTTGTCCAGGGTCTCAAAGGCAGCAAAAGGCAGGACTAGATGTGTGTTCCAGGTCTCAGGATTGTTAATCTTTGTGTTCTACTGGAAGTTTTGAAGTGAGTAAAATACTAAGAAGTGATAGAGACTATTACTGAAGTCATTAGGATATTCTTTAGCTTCACAAAACACTATTAAAGTGCAACACTACATAACCAGAGCCATTGAAACATGGTAGCAAAAACAAAACGTCCCCTCTGTTTGTATAAAAGAAACAGGCATCTTAGAACAATAGAGGAGCTCTAGGTAGTTTAGGTTGAAAGAATAGGATGTAATGGTGATGGGATTAATTAGGAAGGTACTAGGCATCCCCACTGAGTGATACCGAGGTGTGAATGAGACCATGTAGTGATTTCGGGTACCAAAAGAGATGGAGTCAAGATTAGGGGAACACAATTTTTGAAAGAGAAGACAAAATAATGACATGCTGTTAAATATTTCATCAACATTTTCTTATGCCATTTAGAACTGAGAGAGTTTAGGGTTTTGACTTATGTTTTGTAGTCCCAATTGATCTCTCTCTCTTGCTTTCTGTCTCGTTCCCTCTCTTAAACTCTCTTATTAATATAGCTATACTATATATCCATGTCTATGCCTGTATCTATATCTGTATCTAGTGCCTTCTGACTATATATAACCAGAACCATGCTAGGATGTAGATTATCAAGAGACTTGTGAGATAAAGTCGTAAATGAGAAGTACTTTACTTTTTTCCCTCCAGGTTATGTAAGAAAGGAAGTGGTGTTTAGAGTTTTTGCATACTTTGGAATTTGAAATAACAGAGCACTAAAAGCCAGAATTCAGATTTTCAGATTCTGATAATAACATGAAAATTCTGATCATGCACTTAGGCACTAGAAGTCAAAAGTGATGCTACAGGATTAAAAACCACTAGAGTATAAAATATAAGAAACAGATCTTTAAAATCTCTTACTGGATCCAGAAATGTTAGTAGACTTTGACCTTCCTGATTTCACAAGATTTTGAGAGGACAGGCGCTGTAAAGGTCAAATTCTGTGCCAAGCAAGAAAAATACTGTTTGAAGAGAAAGCCATAGTTTGGTATTCCTCTCGGATTGGCTAGAAAATCACAGCTAGAAGGATGATTGATAACAGAACCTCAAATATCCTGAGTCAGAAACACTACCACTTTCCCCCACCCTGCCTTAGACAGTTCTTGGATATCAGATATTCAGAGGGACCTACCTTAGGGCCAACATTTATGACCTGATACCCTTCCTATATTTAAGGAGAGTTAATTTGGGAAGTAAATGGGGGATTTTATTCTTTATTTCTTACCCCATTTTTTTGTCCCATATTCTTTAGCAGAATCCAGATCCTAGGCTTCTTAATAAAATACCCCAAACTTCTTAATAATACCTGTAAAGTAACACAATTATCACTAATACATGGATTTCCAAAAATAGACATGAAAAGAGGTCTAAATGAATAAGTGGCCAACAATGAGCTCATTCAGTGAGCTCAGTGAGCTCAAGTGAGTCTCATCTTTAGTCTAACTAATCCGGAAGTTTTTCTAATGATTCACTTCCTTGTACTATGATGAAGTTTCTATGCATCCGAGTGAGAAGGGAGCAGGGAGAGACCCTTACATGGAAATACCAGGCTTAGAAGAAAATTCTTTTGGGGAAAGTGTTTTTCTCTTTTATTTTAAGCTGTAGGACTATTTTAGAGTGGAATATGCAAATTGTTGTGTGTGTGAACATGTACATTTATATGCATGTGATTATAAAACAATTAAAAGATGTCGTGCATTAATCTTTGTATAGTTATTGCTAAGGCGTATTGTATTTTGATGCAGTATGAAATGGAATTGTAAACATTTCCCGTGCACGTAAATCAGAGTCTTTGCGGAAAATCAGCCACTGAAGGGCTGCTAAGGGAGAACTGATGTTGATTGGAATTAATAGGTACAATATTCATGCAGGTGAGATAGAGGTGGTAAAAAAAAATAAATATCTATAAGATATTGGAACCAGATTTTGCTGATACACTTCGACCAGACGTATGGACTTTCCAGTAGCTGTTAATCTGCTTTTTTAACATTAAATTAAAAAATTATTTGTCTGTGAAGTATATAATTCAGTGAATAGTCTTTTTTTTTAAAACTGTTTCTGTTCATTTGTATTTTCCCCATATTTTTAACTAGTTAGTCAAGAAATCTTAAGCTGAGCTATAGAAGAAAAAACAGGATAAGCAAGACCACATTTTTAATTGTGGCAAGCTTACTTATTTTGTCAGTAGATAGTGAGTGGCTGTTCTCAAACCAAGAAAACTCATAGTGAGACTTTAAACTGTTTTCCAACACAGGAACTGTCTGCGACTTCATGGATCATTTGCCATAAAATACCTGAAGGGTAAAGCAAAGGCTCATGAAAGCTGTTGTGAAAAAATAGCTTGGATAGTAGAATCTATGAGGTATTAGTCAAGAAAATATAGTACTTTTAAGTTGAGAATTATGCCAATATATCTACATAAAAATGGGTAATTCATATAAATCTCATTAAAGGAGAATTTTTAAAAATTTAACTGTGGAAAAAATTTTTTAGCACAGATATAAGTATAGCCCATCAAATGGACACTTCTCAGCATAACTACATATATTGTATTTCTTTTGGAAGGAATAATTAAAGTGGCATTAATTCCCATGTTTATATCTATTCCAAACACAAGCCAAATTTAAAAACATGTTTAATTACATTTGGAAGGTGCATACATAGCTTATGTAAGTCATGCCCTATGAAAGTCAAAGTAAATAATCACTTTTCCACCTCCTTTCACCTTTTCCTGTTATCCCAGCCCAATATCCCTGTGAACTCTCCAATTTTTACAAAGCATCTAGAGTGCCTCCATCTTTAATGTGCCTGAGAATCACCTGGAGAGCTAGTTAAGCCCCTCCACAGATGTATAGACTCCACACTCAGTCATTCTGACTCAGTCAGTCTGGCTAGCACCTAATCATTGGTATTTCTAACAAGTTCCCAGTTAATGTCAGTGATGCCAGTTTGTAGCTACACATTTATAGTCCTGGATTACTGTCCCTGTAGCACTAGGCCACTGTACTAACTGGCCTGGAACCAGGGGAAAGATGATAACCAAACCATGCGATCTATTGGATCTGTAGCATAGGAGGGAGTCGGGGAGGAAGTAGGAGTGCTAATTTAGGTCGCTACCTTTAATGAGGTCTCCGTAACAAAACTACCTTTCCTCTTTCACAGAAGCAAATCCAGAGAAATTCAACAGTCGTTTTCGAAATAAAATGTTCTATGCAGGGGTAGGTATACATTTTATTTTATAATCACTACATGTTACTTAGTGCCAATTCACTGTGTAATAAATTTGCAAACTACATTAGAAATAATCACATATACATTTCATTTATATATGTCTGTATATGGTTACTGTTTAATGTCTGGGCTTAAGAATGAAGGGGAGGTGTATTTAAGTTAGCTGTCAGAAAGAGAGTTGGTGTTCCTCATCTTTGAGCTTGTAAGCAAGCCCTGAGGCTTCATGTTGAACAAGAGAGGATGCTATTCAAAGAGGAATGTGAGAAACAAACATCAAAGCCAATGTAAGAAATGGGGGAATTGTGCAGACTGAGGATGTCTGATGAATCTTAGGTAAGAATGTAGTGTTCACCAGGGTGCACACATTGATGTTTGGATTAGAAACTGGCAGAATATGGGGTGTTTTTCAGGGATACATATGTGAGATTAAAGAGGGTGCCTTCTTTTTCCTCCTTTTGTTTCTCAGGCACGTTCATAGAAGTAAACAGAGAATGAAAAAAAAGGCATCCAAAATATCAGTACAGTTTAAATTTATGCCACTGGATAGGAGGAGTTTAACTAAAAGGTGTTTGGAAGCTGCATATGTAGTTTATGGAAATCAAGCCCTGTGACACTCAGAGCAAATAAGGAAAATCTTAGTGGAAAGACTGTATCAGCACTTAATGGACAAGGAAAGTGGTCAGAATAGGTTGTCAAAATAAACCTTCCAATGACCCTCAAATTGTCTACTTTTTCACTCTCATTCTGTGCTCTTAAATTTTATAGTGGAACTATAAATTATAGTTTGGAAACAGAGAAAAATTTCAACTTGACAACTACTGCACTGCTTTACTTTGGATTCTGCAGAAAGAGAACATGTTTAGACTTTTTGCATACTTTGGAATCCTTGGAATCTAGGATATGGAAGCAGGGATTTGGTATAACCATGTAATTATGAATTTCTTCTTCTTTATTTCCCTGTGGTATAGGCAGCTTTTTCTGACTTCCTACAGAGAAGTTCTAGAGATCTGTCCAAACATGTTAAAGTTGTTGTAAGTATTGAATATGTTGATTTATTTCATTTGGATATGACATGAATGCCACAAAAAGTAAACTCCCAAATACTTAGTTTATATATTTAATCACTGGACTACATAGAACTTTGGAGATCATTTTGTGTAGTGCATTCAACCTACACTTATTATGTGTCAGGCACTGTCTTAGTTGCTGGGGATGAAGATAAAAAGAGTAGTTTCTCTCCTGAAGAAACTCACAGTTCAGTTGTGAAGAAGGTCACATAAGTCACTTCAGAACAATAAAATTGTTATTCAACAATGTGTACAATATGGTTGTGGCACAAAGGGAGAAGTGATAATTCTGGCTATGGTGGGGTCAGGAAGACCTTTATCAAAAAAAAAAAAAAAATGATGTTAGCTGGGTCTTAAAGCATAAATCAGTTCTCTCCAAACAAGTATCTTTATTCCACCATATTCTGAGGAGTCTCCGTTTTAGAACGAAGTATTGATTTCATTATTTTGGGGTGACTCACTCTCCCACCTGGTCAAGGTTTCTCACTACTGGATGGATTTTTTTTGTGTGTGTGCTGTTTCTTCCTGAGTCTGTATATCAGGTTGTGGAAATATACTGCTTGGGGGCAAGGGAGAGAGAAATTTATCTTTCTCTAGGTGACACATTCAAAAATAGGATAAAATTAGGTATTAAGAAAGATATTAATGTTTCCTTATAGTAACCCAGTTAAAAGAAGGAATGAACATGATTTTGTTGCACATAGTTGTGTAAGTAAATGACAGAATGAGAAAGAGAAAAAAATACATAGATGGAAAAGAAGGGATGAGAATATAACAATGCTTGAATTTATCATGTCATAGGTAAAGAATAAGAATAATTTTGACGGGCTAGGTGCAGTGGCTCACGCCTGTAATCCTAGCACTTTGGGAGGCTGAGGCAGCTGGATTGCCTGAGCTCAAGAGTGTGAGACCAGCCTGGGCAAAATGGTGAAACCCCATCTCTACTAAAATACAAAAAATTAGCTGGGCGTGGTGGTGTGTGCCTGTAGTCCCAGCTACTCTGGAGGCTGAGGCAGGAGAATCACTTGAACCTGGGAGGCAGAGGTTGCAGTGAGCCGAGACCACACCACTGCACTCCAGCCTGGGCAACAGAGCAACACTC
>NW_012115154.1:5627705-5638032 GCF_000951035.1 Colobus angolensis palliatus | reverse complement strand
AAAAAAAAAAAAAAAAAGAATAATTTTGACAAGAGAGAACAGAACAAAATATATACATGGAAATAGAGAAAAATATATTATCTTAAACTAATGAGAATATGAAGAAATATAAGGATCATGAAAATATAAAAATTAAAATGTGTAATCACCAGTAAAGCATGTATAAGACGGGTGGATCACGAGGTCAGGAGATCGAGACCATCCTGGTCTACATGGTGAAACCCCGTCTCTACTAAAAATATAAAAAACTAGCCGGGCGAGGTGGCGGGCGCCTGTAGTCCCAGCTACTCGGGAGCTGAGGCAGGAGAATGGCGTAAACCCGGGAGGCGGAGCTTGTAGTGAGCCGAGATCGCGCCACTGCACTCCAGCCTGGGCGACAGAGCGAGACTCTGTCTAAAAAAAAAAAAAAAAAAAAAAAAAGACATGAATCTCTTAAACTAGTTATAACAAGAGACAAAGGCCTTTACCGCTGCTATTAACAACCCTTGATATCCCTTTCAGATGTTTCAGTTCTCATACGGTAAAAGTAAAAAGCAAGCATCTTTTGGTAGTGGAGACTCTTGAGACTGAAATATGGCCCATTGAACTATGAGGATTATTATTTTGATAAAATCGTGGCTATTAAATTTAAGTAGCAGCTACCTTGTATTAAACTGTTTCTTCAGCTGCCTGCAGCCTAGCCAAAATTAAACTTTACTGCCCTCTCCAGTGTGTTTTACATTTACAGGCACATCCGCAATACCTGCCAGCAGACCCAGTGATTGCTGGGCGGTGGCCATATGGAATGGCAGTGTACTGTACAAGTCACCGTATCGATATCAAACTCTGTACACTTCCTAACTGCTAGAGAGTTTTCTCTCTCACATCTCAGTCCCCTTGATGACACATGTCTCATGCATGGGTGACTTTATAGTAGAGTCTAAAAGATGCTTGCAGAGAGGCCAAAATGGCAGCAAATAACTAGGAAAGATGTGAAATCAGCCTATACATGTAATGTTAAAGGTGGAATGTTTATATCAATTATATCTTCTCTTACCAGGAGGAAAAAAAGCGTTATAACTAGGTGTGAACATTTGGGATTTAGCTAGGTCTACCTTTGTGAGGTATATGACTTTGGGGAAATCATTTAATGATTTTCAGAGGAGTCTGCTTTCTTCATCTGTCAAATAGGTGTAAAAAGACATGTCTTTGAAGCAATGGTTTTTGACCATTGTGCTGTGACATAGAGGGATACAAGGGTACTTTACAATGACATCATTCTATGTTTTCTTGAGTGTGAGATGAAAAGGATGGAAGGTTAGCAAGAGTGATTAGATGTCTACCCAACAACAGACTATCTTTTCTTTGTGAAGGTGAAGTCAGTGTTTCCAATGCAATAGCTAGTAATGTCTCACAGAGATACAACATATGTATGTGAATACTGGACTGAGAAAACACAAAACGACAGTAAAAACCTACATATAGCATTATTTATTCCATTTTCCATATTTTCTTCTTGTTATCAATATATGAGCTTGTACAAAGGAACATATTTTGCATGCAAATGTGTCCCTTTGTGTGTATTTGAAATTGGGAAAAAGTTGAAAAATGCTATTCTAAAGGAACAGTACAGTTTATTGCAATAGTATATATATATATATAAACTCTGTAAAGCAGTATATGGTGTAAAGCAGACATTTTCATATGATTTGATGAGTTCCCAGAATCACTAACATGTTTCCCAGAAGGAAAAAGTAGAAAGTTAAAAAGTGAATTCTGTTCTAAACACAATAATATTTATTATAATCTTTCTGCAATGCAACCATAATGCTTTGTACACTATTAATGTATCACATCCTAGGTTTTAAGTTTTAGTTGCTTACAACATGCAACTTTGACATTTACAGTGTCTACTTTTTTATTCATTGGCATAGTCATTTATAAACTCATTTCAAGTTCTTAAGTAAGTTGGAAGATGTCTGCTTAGTAATTTAGAGTACTATAAAAACACTTTTAATGTCTAGAATTTGATTACTAAGTTATGTTTGAAAATACTTTGTTTATTTAAAATTCTAAGATTTCTTGGAAAGAGTTCTTTGAGAATACTCATGAAAATTAGGCTGTATGGAGATCAACTGGGAAAAAAACGCAGGTGCTGGAGACAACTTGACCGCTAGCAAAATCATTATACTTAGATTGAAGCTGATCCTAAAGACCTCTTTCAAAATTTGCAGGGAGCTAGGGGATGCTTTGCTCCTCTCTCCAAATGAGAAGGTAATGGGGAAATTCTGTGATAAGAGTATGACGAAAGCAAATATGAGAGCAGGCTTTACACCTTTGACATCGGAAAGTTGATAGTCATGACTAGAGTTATTCTCTTTTGACCTTTGTCACCAGTGGGAAATGAGAAAGGAACAGGAAAGACTTTCCCTTGATTTATCAAAGGATAAAGCACCAGCTGATCACGGAAGCCATGTTCAAGGGTCGTTGAGGCCAAGCTGGGCTGAGACTCTTGATTCCCAGGTCTAAACTCCAGGAAGACAGTGAATCTTAGAAGTCTAAAGTCTGAATGGCCAGGCGCGGTGGCTCACGCCTGTAATCCCAGCACTTTGGGAGGCCAAGGTGGGAGGATCACCTGAGGTCAGGAGTTCGAGACCAGACTGGCTAACACAGTGAAACCCTGTCTCTACTAAAAAATACAAAAAATTAGCCTGGTGTGGTGGTGGGCACCTGTAATTCCAGCTACTCGGGAGGCTGAGGCAGGAGAGTCGCTTGAACCTGGGAGGCGGAGGTTGCAGTGAGCCAAGATTGCACCATTGCCCTTCAGCCTAGGCGAGTCTGTACAAGATTAAATTTGTAAGAACAAACCATGAATGAAGATCATACTAGTGTATAATAGATACCTTTTCAAAAGTTTGCAGTACATAGATTTTTTTAAAAGTCTTCAAAATATTTGACATTTTCAAAATAAAAATTGTCTCCAAAAACAGAGAAAATAAATCACTATATTTATGACTTGTTTGAATCAGATAATAATGGTGATGAACACTACTGCTTTAACTTGAGGCTTTTTTCTTTTCATTCTTTTACATATTCATAAATCTTTTAATATTGACACCATCAGTCTAGATAACTAATAATCATCCATTGTTAGGAATGATAGTATTTCCTTTGATTGTGAGACCAGAGAAAAAACCATTTTAATCAAATGGAGGTTTTGTTCTTACCTTAAGTGCAAACAAAACCACGCTCTGTACCCTGGTCCAGTAAAGCTACATCCAGAATATATTTTTAATCATTGTGACTGGCATTCACTTAAGCAGAGATAGGGCAAGGAGAAAGAGACCATGGTGTGTACTATTGTCAAACTAGTTATCTCTGATAATTTTTTAGACTTGTGACTACTTCAAAACCCCTTTTCTGTTTTGATTGTTTCAGTGTGATGGAACAGATCTCACCCCAAAGATTCAGGAACTGAAGTTCCAGTGTATAGTATTTTTAAATATACCCAGGTAAGCTCTGTTTGTATTGTTTCCTTGGTTTGACATGAACTCTGACTTGAGGTTATCTGTTTTCATAACAGAAAAGTTTCAGATGTAAACAATGAAGATCAGTTATCTAAAGGGATAATTAAACATTTCTAGGTCTGATAATTCATTCTCTGATTTGGTTTATTCAGTGTTCTTTGTGGTTGGTGGTTTTGTGCATCATGTGGCATACATTGTCTGTACTTACCTATCTTTAAGAAACCCAGGCACCCCTCTTGACTGGAACATCTTAATGTATTTCTAAATTACTGTTCTTCCCCTCCTCTCCCCCTCCAAGAATGAGAGAATTGAAATACTTTTTTATTTTTTGTTCTCAGTTTCCTAAAAACTGTTAAACCATCCAGTCTGATTTGAGTGTGGAATTCATTCAAAATTGTTGCCAGATGATTGCTTTGAAAAATAGGATCAGTTAGAATATTTTTTTCTAGCCAGGATGTCAACTCTCCTTGGTGCTATTAATGCACCTCAGGAGAAGGGATATTTAAGATAAATAGACTCAAAATAAACATATTATCTCAGTGGCATAAATTGTGTTCTAGGCCCTGAAGCCAAGATTTTGGAAGGGATGGATCTGTAACCATTTATTTGCCTGCCAAACAACTCAGACACAAAATCTGCAAATACGTTGTATTTAGACTGAATTTAATTGAAATGAGAGTTGTATGTAAATCTGTGGCTAGGAAAAGACATCATAGTCTCCTGATTATTCTTGGCAGTGCTCAATATAGTCAGTTACAATTTTATTCCAGAAATATTTGCAGCTTAATTGAAGTGGAAGGCCTTGATTCTCAGAAAGCATTATTTATTACTTTGCTTTATTATTCTTTCCCTTGTCCTTCCTCTTTTCTCTCTTTTCTTGCTTCTCCCTCTTTCCCATCTGTATTCTCCTTCCTCTATTTCTTTTTTTTTTTTTTTTTTTTTTTTATTTAAGTTCTAGGGTACATGTGCATAACGTGCAGGTTTGTTACATATGTATACTTGTGCCATGTTGGTGTGCTGCACCCATCAACTCGTCAGCACCCATCAATTCATCATTTATATCAGGTATACCTCCCCAATGCAATCCCTCCCCCCCCCATGATAAGCCCCGTTGTGTGATGTTCCCCTTCCCGAGTCCAAGTGATCTCATTGTTCAGTTCCCACCTATGAGTGAGAACATGCGGTGTTTGGTTTTCTCTTCTTGTGATAGTTTGCTAAGAATGATGGTTTCCAGCTGCATCCATGTCCCTACAAAGGACGCAAACTCATCCTTTTTTATGGCTGCATAGTATTCCATGGTGTATATGTGCCACATTTTCTTAATCCAGTCTGTCACAGATGGACATGTGGGTTGATTCCAAGTCTTTGCTATTGTGAATCCTCTATTTCTTCAATTTCTTTTGTTTCCCCTTCTCTTTCTAATCTCTTATCTGTATTTCATCTCTTCTTCACTCTGTCTTCCATAGTTACCTTTCCCTTCTCCTGTGAGTACCTCTTATTTTGCTTATATATTAATGGCAAATGCTTCCCACTTCATTTCCCTGTCTCTTTTCTACTGGCATCTTTCTTTAAGACCAAATTCTGAAACCACCTATAGACAATTTATGATACATCATAGAAAACAGACATGAGAATCATAGTGAGAAATATAAATAATGAATGAAGAGAAAGTTGCATACCAGGATACTTTTGTTGCCAAATTATGGCCCATTTTCACAGCTTGGTATTTTGTAGATGATAAGAAGTGCATTTTCTTTTCCATTGGAAGGTGTGTACCAAGAATGGAAAACTGTTTTTATGTTTAATAAACATTGGGTGTAACTATAAACTACTACTTCATGATAGTCATGAGAAGGATGGGACGTATTTACTTCTTACTTCTGTCTTTCATCTTCTCTTGCAGATATTGTGCTGGCACAATGCCCTGGGGAAACCCAGGAGATCACCACGATTTCGAACCTCAACGTCATGATGATGGTTATATTGAAGTCATTGGATTTACCATGGCCTCTTTGGTGAGCAAAACAACTATTTTATTAAAATGAGATGTATTTTAGTCTCAGAGTTTATTCAATTCACAGGACTTTAGTTAACTTTTTCTCCTGCTTTATCAAGTTACAAATTTTATGAATTATAGAGTTGCTTAGGAAAAACAAGAAAAAAATCATCATTTCTGTCACTGAGGAAATTGATGCATATTTGTTTGAACCTCAAGAATAAATGAGTATCACTTCTTATTTTTCCTGAATAATTTGCTACCAGAATGAAAACTTTTTATGCTAATTAAAAACATTACACCAGGCTGGGTGTTGTGGCTCACGCCTGTAATCCCAGCACTTAGGGAGGCCGAGGTAGGTGGATCAACTGAGGTCAAGAATTCCAGACAAGTCTGACCAACATGGTGAAACCTGCCTCTACTAAAAAACAAAAATTAGCTGAGTGTGATGTGCTGCCTGCAATTCCAGCTACTTGGGAGGCTGATATAGGAGAATTGCTTGAACCCAGGAGATAAAGGTTACAGTGAGCTGAAATTGTGCCATTGCACTCCAGCCTGGGTGGCGAGTGAAACTCCATCTCAAAAAGAAAAAAAAAAAAAAAAAAATTACATCATAGAAACATCCCAGCATTGGCACAGAAGCCATAGCATTTTATACTTTTTTGATTAACTGAGGACTTTTTGTGTTTAGGTAAAAAAGAAATGGTAGCAACTTGTGGCTATCCATCTTACTTATGAATGAAATGAGTATCTCCATCATCACAAAATATCTGAATATACAAAGACATCATTATTGTGATACTAGTGAATACCCAGTTGTCACAATATTGAGACCACCTTGTATTTTAATTTTGTTTGCTTGCATTAAGGAAGGAAATTTATAGTGTAAGTATATTTTCAAGCAGGTTTTAGTCATGCGTTCCTGCTTATTATTAAATGATGTGGGGACCAGTTAAAATTATGCTTATCATTTCTTCTTGTGTAAATTGGGCCATACTGAGTTTGTAATGCAAATGAAAACAAAACTTCTGCTTGTCACCTTTGGTTGGCACATGATTTGTGCTGTACCTTATGCATGAAAGAAAGAAGGTTGCATTTCTTATTCTAAACAAATCAAAGCAGTCATCTTTTTTACTCATCCTATGAATTCCAAATACTCTGCCTTAATTAACCACCTTGAATTAGTGAAGTTTAACAGAAAAATCTATTGTGCTTATGGCAAGAATTTTCATCACCTGATTTTGTGATGGCCCTTGTTAACTCATTTCTAGAATAAAATAGTTGTCATGGTAGAAAAGATTGGACTGGGGTTGACTTACTTTCTAACGTTGTAACACACGTATAGCTCCTTTTCTCCAGAGCTTTTTATGCTTATTGCAAGTGAAGATACAAACCAAGAGCAAATAGGATTAAGTTCAGGAAGGATATATGCAGGAAAGAATTCTTGGAGATGACAAAATCATGCCCGTATAAGATGGAAAAAGCTCTCTAAGCTGTCCATTCGTGGTTTACTTGTTCTTTTTTCACTGATCCAGTGAACAGTTGCTGAGTGGTTATCATATGCTAGAGCCACCTAGTTCTGAGTGTGTGGTAGAAGGCTCTCAGGGATTGTCCGCGAGGTGACGATCCCTTACCTAGGCCTGGAAGGCCAAGGGGAATGTTCAATATTTCCCAATTGACCTTAGGATCAAAATCTCTGTCCTTACTTGACCTGTAAAGTCGAGGTTCTGTCTGGTTCTTTAGCCTTCCCTGCCCTCATCTTTGCTTTCTAGCTCAAGCAGCTGACAAGTGAAGCACAGCACCAACCCTCCCTTGTTTCTTTTGTACCACCAAGCCATTGCACGTGTGCACTCTCTCTGAAATGTACTTCAACTGTTTCTTCTGTGTTTTCTCAGACTATATCTGTGTCTTGCTCTTTTTGTAGTCTTTTCTGGTTTGGGTGTTTTTTTTTTCCCCCTAACAATTGTATAATTAGTATAATTTTTATTATACTAATTCGTATATTTAGTATAATAATTAGAATATTACACTAATTATACAGGAGCAATACCAAAACTGGGTAATTAGTGGAGAGTTAAATGGAGGGCTCTTTCACAAATAGTGCACTAGGTTTATGAGAAACCAATTCTTGAGCTGAAGATGAAAAGGAAAAGAAACAATCACCAGTACCAGAAAGAGAACTACTTGGAAAGGGTTACCTGATAGGAGTGATATTTGCAAAGAAGAAGCAACCAACCTGTGCTTACCTGGTAGGGAGCAAGCTGTGGACATAAGTACAGCGACTTCCCTCTGCACCTTGACCTCTAGATCTTCTGCTGGTGGGTCTTTATGGAGGAGTCTAATCGGAAACCAGAAGACATGGGAGCCACTGATGCAGTCCAAATAGGTCAGCCTCACAGAGCAGAAAAGAGGGCAGGAAAGGCTGGAGAGGCAGCCGGGGCAGCAAATGGTGGATATCCATCACTTCGTTGTGGGTGGCCAGTCCACAACAGGTAGCCTGCGGCATGCAGTTGGCAATACGTGATGTGACTGACTGAATTTTACCAGGAGAAGAAGAATGGAACTTGACATTCTGGAAAAAGGAACATTTACAAAAGCAGGAGGAATTTTAGTGCTTTGTGGCAACTATAAGTAGTTTCATGTGGTTTAAATGTAGGTGAAAAGAGAGAGTGATCGCAGGTGTTCCTAAAGACATGGGTAAGGGCCATATCATAGAGTGCATCAGAGCACTGATCTAGGAGCGTTTACTTCATTCAGCGTTCTTGAGGAGTTAGCAACATTTTTTAAAAAATAAATATTCATATGGGAAGGTTTCAGAGTAAAAATAGACAAAATAATACAACATACTCCCAGTGTCATTACTCAGCTTTTATAATTTTCAATTCATGGACAATCTTGTATTTGTCCCACCTAAAACCTCTTCTGTTATATTATTCTGGAGCAAATCCTAGACATTACGTGTATACAATATATGTCATATATACATCTTATGCATAGCATATACATCATTTTATCCATCAATAATTCAAAATGAACTTTTAAAAGATACTTTCTTTTATAAACACAAGCACAATGACATTATATTATTTTAAAAAATGAAACTAATGCTGCCTGAATATCATTTACTCAGAGCTTGAATTTCCAGTTGTCTCACAAATGTCACTTATTTTCTTATGCAGTTTCTTTGAGTCAGAATCCAAATAAAATTTACACATTGTGGTTGGTTGATATGACTTTAAACTCTCCGTAGTTTCCCCTCCAACTCTTCCCCATTTATTTATGGAAGAAACTGGTCATTTGTCCTGTCAAGTTTCTGAGTCTGAATTTTGCTTATAGGATCCCCGAGGCATTTATTAAAATGTGCTTCTTTCTTTTTTTCTCTACTTGATAGTTGGATCTGCATACACTACATATATTTTCCCCCAAATCTACTTTGTAAGCAGTGTTTTCTTTTTCTAAAAAGAATATGTAATGTTCGGCTTTCTTTCTCCTTTTTTAATGTTGACTGATATTGATGGTCAATGTCTGGATCTAGCAATCATTAAGGGTTGCAAAATAGTGATATTCTAATTCTTTCTTTATTTATTGAGATGGAGTTTTGCTCTTGTTGCCCAGGCTGGAGTGCAATGGTGCAATCTTGGCTCACTGTAACCTCTGCCTCCCAGGTTCAAGCGATTCTCCTGCCTCAGCCTCCCAAGTAGCTGGGATTACAGGAACCTGCCACCACCACATCCGGCTAATTTTGTATTTTTGTTAGAGATAGGAGTTTCACCATATTGGTCAGACTGGTCTCAAACTCCTGACCTCAAGTAATCCACCTGCCTCGGCCTCCCAAAATGCTTGGATTACAGGCATGAGCCACCATGCCCAGTCTGATATTCTCATTCTATCCTTCTTCATTTACTACTTGAAATATTTCTATGAAGAGAAATTTCACTTCACTTACTATTTGATTACTTAGTCATACAGTTTGTGTAGGAAAGGCTCAATAAGTGATTCTTTTTCTTTCCTTATACATTTTCAAAATACTGAGTTAGTTCACTAGCATCCTCCAGTGGTGACTCTGGTTTTCAATGGCCTTCAGCTTTTGAACAATAATCCCATCAAAGACTGGGATTTAGCTTCCCCTAGTATTTGGTTGGGCTTGTGACTACTTGGATGAGTTGAATACAGTGAAGTAACACTGTGTACCTTCCTAGTCTGGGTCATAAAAGGTCCTTTCAGCATATGGAAAGTTTGAGTGCTAGTGATGATGTCTAATTTATAGGTTTTTTTAAAAATTCAAGGTAATACTTAGTTCAACTGTCTCTCTGCTTTCATTCCTTTAGTATCAATCATACTCATTTATTGAATACTCACTGAATCTACAAATTCTGCATCCCTAAGTGGGATGCTGCTAGGTAAAACTGTTAAGAAGTGAACTAAAAGAAAAGCCCTGTCCTCAGGATGTTCATAGCTTGGTGTTATGGACCAAAGGAGTAAACAAGCCATCATAATCTGAGGCAGTAAATTCTAGGAGAAAGACTGGGGTGAGAATGGAAAGAATTGAAATCAGAACAGTGTTTGTAAAATGGGGATGTCAGCAATAGTTTCTTAGAGTAGGAAGGAGTCCCTGGGAGTGGAATTGCCAAGTGAACGTGACCATCAGGGAATTAGCCTAAGAGACCACCGTATCCTAGGAGAGGGTTCCAGTGGCAGCTCCGAGTAATGACACAGAGTCAATGAAGCCGTGGATGTGGAGAAAGGGCAGAGATAGAGTTCTTTAAACTGTCAGTGGGGAGGCTAAAAGAGATGGAGTAAAACAGGGTCAGACTCGTGCTTTAGA
>NW_012115154.1:5625820-5627120 GCF_000951035.1 Colobus angolensis palliatus | reverse complement strand
AAAAAAAAAAAAAAAAAGAGAGAGAGAGAGAAGGCCTGCAAGCCTGAAGTAAGAAAGTGGCAGTGAAGACAGGGAGGGTGGTGAGTTCAAGAGAGTTGTTTGGACCTAGTGATGTATTGTGAAGGGTTCAAAGGGAAGAGTATACCCTTCCAGGAGGCTAAATTCCAGTAGGCTATCTTAGATAGCTAGGTAAAGGATAAATGCATTAAATGAGATAGAAAACATAAAAGAGAGAATATCTCAAAAGAAATACACTGTGTTTTACCTATTTTAAATTCAAAATCTCTATAAGACATTCAAGGAAATATAGAAATGGGCAATTTGAAATAATGTCTAGAGTTTAGAAGATCTTTTCAGGTTGGAGAGATTGTTTTGGAGAGGGAGGGGTTCTGCCAGATCCTTTTTATTATTCTTCTGTCATTTGTGGGAAAAAGAGAAATAATCACAGATGGGAGTTGGCAAAAAAGGAAATGGAATACTAAAATTAGGTCAATTATTTTTTTCTCTTTACATCATGTGAATAAGGTAATCCATATACATCATCAACTAGCATCAAATGCATGATTGAATCTCAGATTCCAGTGACTCTAA
The DNA here is from genome assembly GCF_000951035.1 of Colobus angolensis palliatus. Taxonomy (NCBI): domain Eukaryota; kingdom Metazoa; phylum Chordata; class Mammalia; order Primates; family Cercopithecidae; genus Colobus; species Colobus angolensis. The sequence goes on along the minus strand of NW_012115154.1, from coordinate 5,626,529 downwards.
TTGCTTCCAAGAAAGAGAATCCTATCTAAGAAAAGCAGAATTAAAGGGAGTTTAAACCGTATGGTTTTGAACATTCTATGCCCTCTAAATGTATACTGGCATATATTTCTCTATTTTCAGACACATTTTATCTTACTACTTGCTACTCATATAGCAGTACAGCATTGTAATTTTTTTCATTTAGGATGAAATGATCTAATTTGCAGTCTTCAATTTCACATTTCTTGAACTAGTGTATTGATTGTATTTCTAAGAAGGTAATTTATTTGAAAACTCAAACATTTGTTTAAGATGATTATGTGAACAGACAAATATAGTTATTTGGGTATATGTGTATATATTTTTGCATATTTAATGTAGCTGCTATGTAACTAAAAACATAACCAGTAGGTCAAGCTTTTTAGAAACAAACTATTTTTATTAGAAATGGATGTGTGTAGTAATTAAAGGCTATAAACTTTAAAAATCATGGAATACACTAATAAATATATTTGTATATTGCTTATGATTTAAGTAAAATCCCAAAAATTGAAAATTTAGAGTGGCACTTTAATAAGAGAGCTTTGAAATAGAATTACTGGAATGGGAAAAAAGGCTGTTTCTTTTAGACTCTTTATCTTGTAATTGCAAATTTCAAAGTAGAAGTCTTCAATTCATTTTACTGGTTGAAATACATTCCTACTAATTAAGATGATTCTTCTTTGGGTGC
>NW_012115154.1:5620102-5625380 GCF_000951035.1 Colobus angolensis palliatus | reverse complement strand
TGCTTTATTTTTACATTTTTAAAAATACATGAAACCATATTATAAGGAAAACCCATACTAAAAATGGCTACCTACTTTTATTGTATAAATATGTCCTAATTTATGTAATAATTATTTTATGCAAAGTTTCCTTTATGAAGCTTTTAGGTTTCTGATGTTTATATTACAGATAATCCTGTAATTAACATAATTGTTTGTAAACCTCTCTTCACATTTCACATTATTTTCTTATGCCAAATCCTAAGGAAATTACAATGACGTAAGCATTTTGAAGCCTCTTAATAAAAATTATAGAATTGTTTTTTAGAAATTTCATACTGTTTACTTGCCCAAGAGAGTCATATAGAGTTCCTGGATGAGAAGTGATTTACTATACAGAGTTCCTGCGGCCAGCCATGACTGTGGCGGTGGGGGTGGTGGGAGCCCCGCAAGGCGTCGGGGGTCCGCTGAAGGCCAACCAGCTGCATTCCAGGTGGCATGAGGGAGGGCCCTTGTGCTCAGAGAAGTGATTTAAATACCCAACAGATGTTTAAAATGTGTTAATGGATAGAGACATAAATGATGTTTAAATATCATACTTGATGGAACAGGGACGAAAATAAACTTCCATCCCTGGAAGGAAATCAAGGAATTATGTATGTTTTATGCAGATAAAATTCTGAAACAGACAATTTTGTCCTTACAAACAACATTTGAGAGTAAAGATAAGTTTATTTTTATTGTTACAATTTTGTCTTTTTTTAAAGGAAGTTAAATGTGTGTGTTTTTTTTTTTGCATATTTTAATGGGCTGTTTATCTTTTATTGTTGAAATAGAAGAGAGATATTCTGGATACACGTCTTCTGACAGATTTATTTATTAAAAATATATTCTTTTTGTTTATACTTTTCCTTTTTGTGTTTTTAGTGTTTGTTTTGATGAGCATAAGTTTTAAACATCCAGTTTTATGAAAAGGGCTTAATTTGTTTTAGAGCTTTTTGTGTGCTTCCTAAGAAATCTTTGATTACTCCCAGAAAGATTGGGAGGCTATTCTCCTATGTTTTCTTCTTGAAGATTTATAAGTTTGGCTTTTATATGTAAGTTTATGATTCAGCTCAAATTAATTTTTGTGTATTGTGTAAGATGTATACTCATTCATAAAAAATGCATTTATTCATTTTTTTCCAGCACTATTTGTTGAATCAACTTTCCTTTTCTGTAACATTGCTTTGGTGCTTTTGCTTGGTGCCTAGGTTCTATTCTGTTCCATTGATTTGTTTATCCTCATTGCCAATACTACACTGTCTTAATTAGCTGTATGGTAACCCTTCAATCTGGTAATATGAATCACTTTGTTGTTCTAACAGTGCTTTCCTTATTCTAGGTCTTTTGGCATTTGCTTAGAATCTGTTATAATCTGCAAAAATTAGGATTTTAATTGGAATTACATTTAAGTTTTAGATAATTTTGGGAGGAATTGGAATATTAACAATATGAATGTTCCAATCCATGAACATGGTATATTTCTCCATTTATTTGGGTATTTAATATCCATCAACAATGTTTTGTAGCTTTGGTGCAATTTTCAGTTTTTTGCACACCTATTGTTAAATTTCTAATTATTTCTAAGTATTTTTTAATGCTATTTTAAACAGTGATTTAAATTTTACCTTTAATTATTATTGCTAGTATATAGAAATGACTATATGTGTGTCTATATATACATACATATTTGTTTATTGACCTTGTCTCATAACTTTGCTAAATTCACTTATTAGATCCAGTAGTTTGGTTTTTTTTTTTTTTTACTAGATTCCTTAGGTTTTTCTGATACACAATTATATTGCTTGAAATAGAGTTTTACTGTTGCCTTACATGCCTTTCCTTTTTTATTTTTTATTTAAAAAATTTTCATGCCACCCTAGAAAATTCTTTAAAATTTCTTTTACTTGGATGTTCACTAAGATGTTGAATAAAAATGGTAAGAATGCACGTTTGTATTTTTCCTGATTACATGGGGAAACATTCCATATTTTTCATAAATATGCTTAATTGTAGTATTTTTTTATTAGTGTCCTTTATATGATTAAGGAATTTCTACTTAATTCCTACTTTCCTGAGAACTTTTGATCACAAATGAGTGGTGTATTTTATCAAAGGTTTTTTGTATCTGTGAAATTGACATGCAATTTTCCCCTTTATTTTGTTTATATCACTAATTTCATTAATTTTTAAAAATCTTATACTAATCTTGCATTTCTGGGATAAGTCCCTCTTAGTCTTGATTTTTCTTATCATTGTTAAATTGCTAGATACAGTTTACTAATATTTTGTTAAGCATTTTTGTGACTATGATTATGAGGGAGAGCGATAAATAAATTTCTTTTCTTGCACATCTTGATTGGGTTTTGATATAAAGGTTCTACTGGCCTTGGAATCTGAGACAGGAAATGACATTCTCTTCTATTTTCTGAAAGAATTTGTGAAGACTGGTACTATTATCTTTTTCATTATATATTTCATAGAATTTCCTAATATACTCTTTGGCTTTGAGATTTCTTTAAGGCAAGTAGAGATATAGAATTATTCATATTTTCGATTTCTTCTTGAGTCAACTTTATTATATATTTCATGAAACTTGTTCATTATTTTGTCTGAATTGTTGAGTTTATGTTTACAATGCTATCAACATTTTACTGTCTGTAGGATCCCGCCTCCATTCTGGATACAAGTAATATATCAATTTACTTATCTTTTCCTCATAATCCTTTTTCTCTTTCTTACCTTGTGCTCTTTTTTATTCTTTGATATGGAGTTTTGCTCTTGTTGCCCAGACTGGAGTGCAGTTCCATGATCTTGGCTCACTGCAACCTCTGTCTCCTAGGTTCAAGTGATTCTCCTGCCTCAACTTCCTGAATAGCTGGGATTATACGTGCCTGCCACAAGGGCCAGCTAATTTTTGTATTTTTAGTGGAGATGAGGTTTCACCATGTTGGCCAGGCTGGTCTCGAACTCCTGACCTCAGGTAATCTGCGCATTTCGTCCTCCCAAAGTGTTGGGATTACAGGCGTGAGCCACTGTGCCCAGCATTACCTTATACTCTTATTTCCCTATATCTTTTACATTCCATGTGAGCCCCACAAATCAACATTAATATATTTGCTTTGAACAATTGTTACTTTTAAATAAATTGAGAGATGAAAGACAAATAGGAAGTTCTTTGTTAGCCACCTGTTTCCCTTTCCAGTGTTATTCATTCCTTCCTGTTGATCCATGTTGATCCAAGTTTCCATCGGGCATCATTTTGCTTTAATTTCAATGATTTCCTCTAACATTTCTTACAGTGAAGTTCTGTTGGCAACAAATACTTTTAAATTTTATTTTTCTGAAAATGTCTTTATTTTATCCTCATTCTTTGAATTATGTTTTTGTAGATATAGTATTCTGAATTCTGGACTGACAGGTTTGTTTTTGTTTGTCTTGCTTTAGCTCTTTAAATAGTTGTTTGTTTTCTTCTGGCCTCCATATTTTATAATGAAAAGTCAGCTGTCATTTGCATCATTAGTCCTTTGTATATAGTGTGTCTTTTTTTCCCTGTTCTTGAGACTTTCTCTTTATTTGTTGTTTTTTAAAAATCGAATTTTTAATTTATGAGTAATATATTGTACATATTCATGGAATACATAATGATACTTCAATACATATAATGTACAGTGATCAAATCAGGATAATTAGCATATTGATCATCTCAAATATTTGTCATTTCTTTGTGTTGGGAACATTTAACATCCTCCTAGTTTTTTGAAACTAGATGTTACTGTCAACTATAGTCATCCTACAGTGGTATAGAACACTAACATTTATTTCTTCTATCTTGTTTTAATTTTGTATCCTTTAACAAGTTTCGTCGTATCCCTCCCTTTCCTTCACCTTTTCTAGCCTCTAGAGAAGTCTGTTCTACTTTTTACTTATATGCGATCAACTTTTTCTAGCTTCCACAAGTTAATGAGAATGTGTGGTGGTTAACGTGCTGTTCCTATCTTATATTATTTAACATAATGTTCTTCAGTTTCATCCATGCTGCCACAGGCTTTCATTCTTTTTAATGGCTGAATAATATTCCATTGTGTATGCATGCTACATTTTAAAAATTTTTTGTTGTTGGACACCTAGGCAGATTCCATATCTTGGCTATTGGAGCAGTGCTGCAATAAACATGGGGGTACAGATGTCTCTTCATTATACTGGTTTCCTTTCTATTGGAGAAATGCCCAGTAGTGCAGTTGCTGGATCATATGATATTTCTATTTGTTGTGTTTTGAGGAACCTCCATATTGCTCTCCATGGTGATTGTACTAGTTTATCTTTAGTTTTAAACCTCTTTGTAGCTGTATTACTTTCTTATTGCTGCTGAGAACAAATGACTACAACAGTGGCTTAAGACAACACACATTTATTATTTGAAACTCGTGGAGATCAGAAGTCTAAAATGGGTTTGTAGGGCTGTGTTCCCTCTGCAGATTCTGCGGAAGAATTAGTTTCCTTGTCTTTTTCAGGTACTGGAGGCTGCCCACATTCTTTGGCTTACAGTCCTGTGTCACTCCAGCATCTGTTTCTATTCTCGCATTGCCCTCTCTGACTTTCATTCTCTAGCCCCTAATTTTTCTTTATAAGGACCATTGAGACTGCATTGGGTCCACTAAGACAATCCAGAATAATCCTCCTATCTCAACAACCTTAGTTTACTTACACCTGAAAAGGCCCTTTTGCTCCATGAGGTTTGTGTGGTTCCTGGGAGTTAGAACATGGGCATCTTTTTTGGTGGTTATAGTGGTGAGCACTGTTCTGCCCACCACAGTGGTTTTCTTTGCATTTATCCTGTTTTAGGTTCACTGGTCTCCTTGGACCTAAAGGTTTATTTGTTTTCCCCAACAAACTAGGAATATTTTTATTTATGTATTTTCTGCTCCATTCTCCCTTTCTCTCCTTCTGGGATTTTATTAAATGTATTTTAGATTGCTTGTTGTTGTCTCACAGGTCATGAAATAAAATAAAACGTTTCTGTCTCTGTTTTTCAGATCTGGTAATTTCTATTCGTCTATTTTTATCTTCACTGGCCTCTTTTTTCCTGCAGCTTTCAATTTGCTCTTAAGTTCACCCAGCAATCATTTTGTTTTTTCCTCTTTATTATGGATGATGTTTTCTTGCTTCTTTGCTTGTCTTGTCCTAGTGGATGATACATCGTATGTGGGTCTGGACTGTGTTTCGTTGTGATTTAGTATGTACTGTCTTAGCATTA
>NW_012115154.1:5617886-5620052 GCF_000951035.1 Colobus angolensis palliatus | reverse complement strand
TTCTATTTGTTGTGTTTTGAGGAACCTCCATATTGCTCTCCATGGTGATTGTACTAGTTTATCTTTAGTTTTAAACCTCTTTGTAGCTGTATTACTTTCTTATTGCTGCTGAGAACAAATGACTACAACAGTGGCTTAAGACAACACACATTTATTATTTTAAACTCGTGGAGATCAGAAGTCTAAAATGGGTTTGTAGGGCTGTGTTCCCTCTGCAGATTCTGCGGAAGAATTAGTTTCCTTGTCTTTTTCAGGTACTGGAGGCTGCCCACATTCTTTGGCTTACAGTCCTGTGTCACTCCAGCATCTGTTTCTATTCTTGCATTGCCCTCTCTGACTTTCATTCTCTAGCCCCTAATTTTTCTTTATAAGGACCATTGAGACTGCATTGGGTCCACTAAGACAATCCAGAATAATCCTCCTATCTCAACAACCTTAGTTTACTTACACCTGAAAAGGCCCTTTTGCTCCATGAGGTTTGTGTGGTTCCTGGGAGTTAGAACATGGGCATCTTTTTTGGTGGTTATAGTGGTGAGCACTGTTCTGCCCACCACAGTGGTTTTCTTTGCATTTATCCTGTTTTAGGTTCACTGGTCTCCTTGGACCTAAAGGTTTATTTGTTTTCCCCAACAAACTAGGAATATTTTTATTTATGTATTTTCTGCTCCATTCTCCCTTTCTCTCCTTCTGGGATTTTATTAAATGTATTTTAGATTGCTTGTTGTTGTCTCACAGGTCATGAAATAAAATAAAACGTTTCTGTCTCTGTTTTTCAGATCTGGTAATTTCTATTCGTCTATTTTTATCTTCACTGGCCTCTTTTTTCCTGCAGCTTTCAATTTGCTCTTAAGTTCACCCAGCAATCATTTTGTTTTTTCCTCTTTATTATGGATGATGTTTTCTTGCTTCTTTGCTTGTCTTGTCCTAGTGGATGATACATCGTATGTGGGTCTGGACTGTGTTTCGTTGTGATTTAGTATGTACTGTCTTAGCATTATATTCCACTTAGTTCTCCACTTCCTGCTTCACAAGACAAAAAATCAGTCTTATATAAGGGACGAACACTACTGGACCACTGTTAAAAGATGGATAGGGTATATTTCTTTTGTTCCAGAATTCTCTAAATCTATTTTATTCCATTGCTCCAATATATTTTGTTGATTCTGTCACTGTATTGTCAAGATATTGTCACTATATTGTCAGGATATTGCAGATTTTAGAGGAATGATTGTCTATATAACTACCTTTAAAGCATACAAATGATTTTTTCCCCAAACCGCATCATGAATACGAGTCTACCTCTCACTAACAGTTGTAAAACTGGACAGGTCCACAAAAGTGGCTTCTTTTTTCCCTGCTTCTCATGAACTCACTTTGGTAGTGACTAGAATCTACTTTCATTAAACAAAAATGAAAAAAACACATGTATATAAGTAATCCCAATGAGAGTGTTGAGATTTTTACAAGACTTTTTCATAGAAAAATTTTTGACTTATAGTAAGTATGCAATAATTGCTACTATTTTTTAAATTTGCAGAAGGGAAGTTTTTCAAATGCAGTGCTTTCCTTTTTACTCTCCAGCACTTTAGAGTGGCTGGACAATACTACATCACTTATATAGTCATGAAAGAAACAGGGCTCTAGATGGGAGGAGGTGGAATTTGAGAACATGAAATTATAGAATTGTAGGTACAACCTAGAATCATAAAATGCTAGTTCTGAAAGTGATTGTAGCAGCATACTGTAATTACTTTACATATGAGGAAACTGAATTTATGGAATTATTTTTGCTATAAATATTTATTCATGTGGACAATAATTAATACCACCACTACTAATAGCATTTAGGTTCCGTACAGCATGTTTTACCATGGAACTTTAAAACACACCGGTGGGCTGGGTGCAGTGGCTTACGCCTATAATCCCAGCACTTTGGGACGCCAAGGCGGGTGGATCACCTGAGGTCAGGAGTTTGAGACCAGCCTGGCCAACATGGTGAAACCCTGTCTCTACTAATATTACAAAACAAAATTAGCTGCACATGGTGGTATGCACCTGTAGTCCCAGCTACTCAGGAGGCTGAGGTAGGAGAATTGCTTTAGGTCAGGAGGTTGAGGTCAGCCTGGCCAGCGTGGTGAAACCCTGTCTCTACTAAAATTACAAAAC
>NW_012115154.1:5561242-5617340 GCF_000951035.1 Colobus angolensis palliatus | reverse complement strand
CCGTACAGCATGTTTTACCATGGAACTTTAAAACACACCGGTGGGCTGGGTGCAGTGGCTTACGCCTATAATCCCAGCACTTTGGGACGCCAAGGTGGGTGGATCACCTGAGGTCAGGAGTTTGAGACCAGCCTGGCCAACATGGTGAAACCCTGTCTCTACTAAAATTACAAAACAAAATTAGCTGCACATGGTGGTATGCACCTGTAGTCCCAGCTACTCAGGAGGCTGAGGTAGGAGAATTGCTTTGGAGGCGGAGGATGTAGTCAGCTGAGATCGTGCCACTACACTCCAGCCTGGGCAGCAGAGTGAGCCTCCATCTCAAAAATAATTTAATAAGTAAAATAAAACAAACACCCCAGTGCCTAGAAATCTTAATTATTGATAAAATGAAAAAAATCTTAATGATAGAGTTTCCTGACAGTAAAATAGCTTGTAAAATGTGTTGAAAACTATGAATTAGCTGATATTGGTGCCACTGCAAATTATGTAAGTAAATTTCTCATTTTGGTGACTAGCTGAGTATATCAAAGAGGAAAAAATTCAATAGGAGATAGATCCATTGAGGCTATTTAGTATAGGAGGCTAGTTATGGGATGTTAGAAGAATTGAAAAGAGGTCAACCCTAGATTAGTGTAAAGGTAAACTGAGGCTGGAGCCGAACCGGGAACGAAGACACAAGGCAAACGGCAGTGAGAATAGCCTTTATTAGGACTCGTGGGCAAGGTTCCTTGGTCCAAAGGTGCGGGCGAGGAAGTCGCGCTGAGGGAGGAGGGTAGGGGCTTTTTTTATAGCCCAAGAGATAGGGAAGCTGGTTGTACAAACAGAGCCTGGGGGGTCTTGAAACTACTAGGGCAGGAGTCGAGTAAGGGTCATGAGGAAGGGGTCTTTGGAAACTGTCAACCGAAACTGCTGTTTACGAACTTGTGGAATGCAGGTGAGCTGCAGGTCATGGGGGAGTGTGGTTGCCCAGCCGGAACCTCTGACGTATGCGAGTCTGCGGGTGTGTTCAAAGAGGAAGGGAAGTCTCGAACAAAGGGCCTGCTACGCCGGGTAACGCCACCATGTTGGGTCTAGATTCCTGCCTAACAATTAGCAATCCATAAATGGTCCCTAGGGCTAGAGGGACAGTGGGAGAAGATGGTGTTATTAGCATCAGGGAGCTCAGGCTATAAAACAGAGGTGGAGCTTGGGAGAAGTGGCCACCTGAGAGATCTGTTGATGGGCATGCTGGGAGGGTCACATGGCAGAACTAGAACTCTGGAGAAGGGAATCGCTCCAGGAGAGTTGGAGCCTCTGTGAGGACTGCCTGTCTGAGCTGGAGCCACAGGGTTGGGTTGCCCTGGAGAGAGTGCTTCTCAGTAGGAAATGGAAGCTCAAGGAATTATGAGCTATTGCCAGACACTGATTGAGAAAAAGAGATGGGAAGAAATACTTACTCTCTCCTCTCTTTCAGCCCACTAATATTTATATTTGTATTTTTATTTCTTGTTCCTTTGTGTATGATGTGAGGTAGAATACTGATTTTATTTTTCTCTATATCATGAGAAATATTCCCAGCCTCATTGGCTAAATTATCCATCATTTCTTCAATAATTTATAATGCCACATCACCATAGTTCATATACTCATATCTTTGAGTCTGTTCTCTGTATTCATTTCCACTGACTTTCACTATTTTAATGACTGCATCTTTAAGTGTTATATGTCTTGGTATCTAACAGGGACAGTCTGCTATCCATTGCCCCTGTTCTTTCCAACTATCCTTAGTTATTTGTGGATCTTTATCCTTCAAAATTAATTATTGAGTCATTTTTACAAGTATGTTAGTCAAAATTCTCCAAAGAAACAGGACAAAAGGGAGTGTGTGAGTGAGGGAGAGAGATTGAGATTTATTTTAATCTCATGTGAATTGTGAATTGGAGGCTGGCAAGTCCCAATTTGCACCAATTTGCAGGGTAGGCTGACAGGCTAGAGTCCCAGGGAGCAGTTGATGTTGAAGCCCAAGTCCAAAGGCAGGCTGATGGTCAAATTCCTCCTTGTTCTGGGAAGGTTCTTCTTTTTTCTTTTTAGAGTCTTCAGAAGATTGGATGAGGCCCACTCATGTTTGCTTTACTCAGAGTCTACTGAGTTCAGTGTTAATCTCATTTAAAAAATACTTTCGTAGAAGCATCTAGAGTGTTTGACCAAATATCTGGTTACTGTGGCTTAGAAAGTTGACACGAAATTAACATGAAAACAAGATTCCTCAAAATAGTATTTCTCTTATTTTAATTTGAATTACATTGAGTTTGAATGTAATTTTGGAAAATTAACATTATTGGAGTATTGAATTATTCTGTCCATGAATATAACATGCCTCTCCATTTATTTAAGTCTTTCCTTACATCCTTCAATAAAATTTTAAAATTTTCTGCATGAAAGTCTGCATGTATTGTTTTTGTTGATATTGTAAATGGCATGTATTTTTGTTTATGTAATGCTAGAGTAGTAGAATACTATTGATTTTTTAAGTTGACAGTATATCAGCCATCTTTCTTAGGAGTTTTAACACTTGGCCTGTGAATTTTCTTGGAATTTTTATGTATGGGATTTCTACTGATATCAGTAGAAATATTAGTAAGTTTACATTTTTTCATTTAATTTTTTTTTTCTAATTTTATTTCTTTGTCTCATTGTGTTGGTCAGTACTTCCAGTATTATGCTGAAAACTTTTGTTGCTAATGGATAACTTTTTTCTTGAAAGGAATGCTTCTAATTTTTTTTTATTTTGAATAATATTTTTTTCTAGATATCTTGGTAGGTGATCTTTATCAGTTACAAAAGCTATTTTCTACTCCTAGTTTTCTGTGAAATTCATTTTTATCATAAAAGCCATTGAACATCTTTTTTTTTGCTTAATCTTTTGAGATGATAATATGGTTTTTCTCGTTTAAACCATTAATATACTGAAATTACAATGATGTATTTTCTGATGTTGAGTAATTCTTAATTTCTTGATTCTTAAAAATAAACCATAATAACTTTAACTTCTATAAAAGAGACCACTGGCGGCAATTAGGTTTTTTAAAGTGATTTTTGCATTTATGATTATGAATATAATTTAGGCTAAAATTTTTTGTTTTCTTCTACTGCTTTTGTCTAGTTTTGTTACCTTAAAAGCTATAGCATCATATTTTCTAAAGCAACTTGTACTAAATAGACACCGTCTTTCCTTAACATTTGAATAGGACTGACTTGTAAAACATCTACTGTTTGACATTTTTGGGGAAGGGGTAGGGAGGAAGATAAAATGAGGAAGATTTTTTGATAACTCTTTCAATTTTTAAAATAGCCCTAATCTATTTAATTTCTGTATTTATTATACTAAATTTTGCAAGTTATATTTTTCCCAGAAATTTCTTTCTTATCTAGGTTTTTTGATTTATTGTTTTCATAAAATTCTTGCATGATTTTCAAAACTCTATTATCTCTTTAGCTATCTCCTTATTTTATTTATTTAATTTTATTTTTTAGATACAGGGTCTTGCTCTATTGCCAGGATGGAGTGCAGTGGCATGATCACAGTTCACTGCGGCCTTGAACTCCTGGGCTCAGAAGATCCTCCTCCCTAAGCCTCCCAAGTAGCTGGGACTACAGGCATGCACCACCATCCTCAGCTGATTTTTAAATTTTTTGTAGAGATGGAGTCTGACTATGTTGCCCTGGCTGGTCTTGAACTTCTGGCCTCATGCAGTCCTCCCACCTTGGTCTCCCAAAGTGCTGGGATACAGGTGTGAGCCACTGCACCTAGCCCTTTCTTATTTTTAATAAAGAAAATAATTTTGGCCAGGCACGGTGGCTCACGCCTGTAATCCCAGCACTTTGGGAGGCCAAGGCAGGAGGATCATGAGGTCAGAAGATTGAGACCATCCTGGCCAACATGGTGAAACCCCATCTTACTACAATACAAAAAATCAGCCACGCATGGTGGCATGCGCCTGTAGTCCCAGCTACTCAGGAAGCTGAGTCGGGGAATTGCTTGAACCCGGGAGGTGGAGGCTGCAGTAAGCTGAGATTGCGCCGCTGCACTCCAGCCTGGCAACAGAGAGAGACTGTCAAAAAAAAAAAAAGAGAGAGAGAAAATAGTTTTATGTTTTCTATTCTTTTTTGTTTAGTCTTACAGAGGTTTGTTTACCTTGTTAGTCTTTAAAACACAAGCAGACTTTAGGGTTGTTGATGATCTCTTGTGTTGGATCTCCATGTCACAGATTTTTTTCCTTTGGGTCCTTTGTTCCAGGAATGAGGCTGGGGCTGATAGTGGTGGTGAGGAAGGAAAGGAGAGTAAGATTTGCTCTTGCTTCACCCCTCCTCCAACCCATGATTTCCTGTTATTTCCATCTGACAGCAAGTAGAATAAGGACTTGAGCGGTAAGGAGGAGGATATGCTTTGAGAGGGGTTGAGGGAAAATATTCCAGGGAAGAGTATAGTGTGAAAAGATGGAAAATCTCAAGACATAGCTGCAGTGCAAAGGAGAGCTATGGTCTTGGGGCAATAAATGGCAGTGGATGCATTAGGTCAGGGACTGTCTTATTTCCTCTCAAGTCACAGGCTACCAGAAAGGCAATCTCTGAAGTTCTCACAAGACTAACATGTGCTAGGTTAAATAGAGAGTGGTTGTCACTAATAAATCAAAGTATTACTAATGGTAAACGATTCATTCTGGAAAGTCTTGGGACTTTCTATTAGGGCTCTTAGGGCCTGTGTCTTATAAGATGCTAAGCCTAGACCAATCTGAGACATGAAAAATACATATTTCTAATAAGTTTTAAAACATTACTTATACTCTAATTTGTTCCCAAAATAATTTAATGTGACTGTGCTAACAATAATGGAAATGTCTCTACCCTGAAAAGCTAATTACAGTAGTTCCTCCTGTGTCTGTGCAGTCATCTTGGATTGATTGTGAAATGCCAGTAGGGGTGGCATTGACAGTTATTAACTCTACCTGTTTGTAATATTTGCTGCTGTTTTGTTTTTGAGGGTGAGAAGATGGCTTAAAAGTGGTCTAGACTACTGTGTATGACTTCCAATACCAAGAGGTTGGAAGGTATTCAAGCAATTTTCAGTCCGGTTAAACTCAGAGGAATACCTTCTTATCAGGCAGGTTTTACATTTTATCTGTCATTAGGCCTACTCAAGACTACAAAATAAAAAGAGTAAACTTACATCAGGTAATAAGGCAAAAAGAATTTTAGTAACTTCTCACAGCATTCTTCTCTGCTTTCTTGCTCACCAGTCAGTTGGCAGGAGGAGTGTAATAGACTAGGAAGGGGCATGTGGGAACTTTTTGGGTGTTATACATTTTTTCCAAAACTTGGTCTCAATGGAGGTTCACATGTGTTTACAAAATATTTATTAAGCTGTATAATAAAATTTGTGTGCTCTATGTATATTATACAACAAAAATGTGTGATTTTTCTTTTATTTCCTAAAAGGATAAATAATACTAAATACATTTTTTTTTACTAAGTCAGAAGAGGTTATATAAATGTGTTGCTCCTTAACAAGACTTTTAATATCGTCTTGAAACTCCATTCTGTGGCTACCATGAGGAACTGAGTTCTTACTGTCTTTCATTTTGATCCTCAAAGCTGCTTTGCTTTCCAGAATATTTTAAATTAAGTAATTGATGTTATTTTGCATTTTGTTGATCTTATACAGGTTAGAAATAGCTTGAGGAAGTTTAGATAAAAAGCAAACACCTATCTAAACATGAAAAGTCATCAACAATGTGCTGCATATTTAAGTATTAGGTAAATACAATTTAGAGGTTAATAAACTACCTGCTTTATCTCCTTCATATTGGTTTCGTTCTGCTTTCATTGGTTGTTTAATGAGAATAGATAACACAAAGAAAAACCTTTGTATTAAACTAACATGCTTAAATTTAGATTTGAAACATGTAAGAGCAAAAAGTGGTAGTTAATAGGAATTTATGGTAAAGCTCGTCATAATTGTGAATATTCAGTTTATTTGTATTAATAGTTTATCCAGGTTTCCTACTATGGTAGTGGTTAATTTTACCAATTTTACTATGTTTATTACAGACTCCTTGGTTATGTACAATGGACTTGGGATTTCCAGCTTTCTTTTTCTTTTTTCTTTTTGAGATGGAGTCTCGCTCTGTTGCCCATGCTGGAGTGCAGTGGCGTGACCTCGGCTCACTGCAACCTCCGCCTCCCAGGTTCAAGGGATTCTCCAGCCTCACTCAGCCTCCTAAGTGGCTGGGACTACAGGCACCCGCCACCATGCTCAGCTTTTTTTTTTGTATTTTTAGCAGAGATGGGGTCTCGCCATGTTGGCCAGGCTGCTCTCGAACTCCTGACCTCAGGTGATCCACCTGCCTCGGCCTCCCAAAGTGCTGGGATTACAGGTATAAGCCACCACGCCTGGCCTCCAGCTTTCTTAAATAATGAAAACTAACTCCTTGCTTCCCTTTGACTCTTGTTTTTATAGGCAGCCCTGCAAGTTGGGGGCCATGGAGAGAGGCTACACCAGTGTCGAGAAGTCATGCTTCTAACTTACAAATCCATCCCCATGCAAGTGGATGGGGAGCCCTGTAGGTTGGCCCCAGCTATGATTCGGATCTCCCTGAGGAATCAGGCCAACATGGTACAGAAGAGCAAGAGGAGAACATCCATGCCTTTACTTAATGAGTGAGTCTGCTCATGGCCTACCTTGCTTAACACGAAGACCTTGGAGAGGAGAGTGCAGAGCATGTGCATGGTCTGGGAACCTCACTGTGTTGGGAAGAGGAAAAAAGTCCGGGAGACTCAGCAGTTCCTTGGTTTCTCTCACGGGAACATATAGAGTTTTTTCCCCTTGTTTATTGTACAGTTCCACGCCCTTCTTTTGGTAGTTATTACTGTACATGAGACAGATGATTCTTCTTCACTGACCACTTGAGAATATATTTACTGGGTCTCTCAGAAAATCATTGAGAGGGATTCTAGGGTGGCAAACTGTGTTCAGGTAAATGTGTTTTTGTTTGTTTTGTTTCAGGGAAGCACATAGTTAGCCTGCTCTTTACTTAGGTCGCTTGGAGAGTGTTGGTTTCTCCAGTCGCGGCTGGTTGGCAGAGCTGGTCAGTGGCTGGCCTCTATCCACATTGCATCTCTTTCTGCCTGCCAGCGAATTGTTCCCTTCCTGATGTTCCTATTTTGGGGTCCTGCATACTCTGGTGCTTCAACTCAGCATTGGCTTTCTGGGCAGCATCCTATTGTCCAGACATAGCCTGACCCACTCTTTCTACCCTTAAACACGTGGTATCCCTCCTGGAGTTTTCCTTTCTTAGGCATTTTAATAAACTGACTTGAGGTAAGGTGATAATGACTAGATATTTAGAATGCATATTCATTATATAGTGTGTCTCACTCCAACTAGTGATTAAGTGTCTGTGGGGTTGGAGAAGGGGATGGATAATGAATGGAAGTTTTGGCATCTTTTGAATATTTCCTATATATCCTGCTGTATGCTTAAGGCCATTTCAGGGCTTAGCCTTGTGTCATTCTCTGTCACAGTGAGGGACTCTCAAAGGTGCTTCTCCCGTTTGTGGCCTGTCATGCATGGTTATCTATTTGCACTGAGTGGCTGGCTTCCTTGTGGTGCCTGTAAAGCAAGGGCATGCTTTGCCATGCATTTATGCAGAATTCCCTAGAACAGCTAGCAACACAGGTGCCCTCACTCACTACCAACACTTACTGTTCTCTCTCTCTGGTGGCACATGTTGATGAACAGGATTAGATAGTGCTGTCAGAGTATTCCAGCTTTTGGCATCTAGGTCTCAGTTTGAAGCTGGGATAAAAAATCCACTCTGTCCTCTCCTTCTTTCTCTCCCAGAAGCCAGACTTCCCCCAGAATTTTTCCTAGATTATTTTCCAGAGGTGTTTTTTAGTTACATGTCTTTCTTTGTTTACATTTTGCGTTTAGTGAAACTCCTGACTCATTCCTCATGCTGCCTGCCCTCCCTGCCTTTACCTTCTGTTAAGTTAAATACACAATTGCTGAGGCTATATTTTAAAAAACGTGGAATGTCAGTAGTTGTATATGGTTCACCAAATTTACCCTAGAAATGTTAGAGTTAAATGGACCATGGATTTTCCAGAAATCTATGAAATACTAAGTGAAAAAAATCTCTGAAACTGTACTATAGTCTATGTTGTTGGGTCACTTTTAGATAGTTTGTTAAGAAGATATGCAGAAGCTAAAAGTTTTTACTATGTAGAGGCAGAGAGCTCACAGTCTTAGGCCTGCTTCTTCTGTATTTAATAACCTTATCAGACATGAGATGGTTTTCAGCTGGTTTAGTTTTAAACAGCTTTTACCTTTGTGTTGAGAATTCGTATTTGCTCAGCAACCATATTGTTAAGAATTCATTTGGCTTTCTGCACCTATAGGAGCACATAAAAAGAATTGTTTTCTTTTTGTACTCATGGCACACGTGATATATGATGGCATTTCTTGTAGCACTTAGCTATACAAGTGTTCAAGAAGCAGCCTCAACTTAAAAATACTGTTACTGGCTGGGTACGGTGGCTCACACCTGTAATCCCAGCACTTTGGGAGTTCAGGTGGCCAGATCACTTGAGACCAGGAGTTCAAGACCAGTCTGGTCAACATGGCAAAAACCCTTCTCTGCTATAAATACAAAAATTAAACAGGTGTGGTGGCACATGCCGGTAATCCCAGCTACTCAGGAGGCTGAGACACCAGAATCTGTAGGACCACAAGGCAGAGGGTGCATGGAGCCGAGATTGCACCACTGCACTCCAGTCTGGGCAACTGAGCGAGACTCTGTCTGGAAAAACAAAACAAAACAAAAACCCCAAACAACAACAACAAACCCCAAAACTGTTATTTACTTTCTACTAGAGGCAGTGGTGCCTGCATCCAGGCCACCCCATGCCCTCTGAAAGACTTACAAGAAATGGGAATAATAGTATAATTTTCATTTTATTAATGAATATTTATAAGACTTAAAAATAACAAAAATCTTTATTACTACTTGTGAAAAATTATTCAACACTATATTTTCAGAAAATCAATACAGATAGCACATTTTCAAAAGAAAGCAAAAAAATCTCGTCACTATGTAATATTTGCTTACTAAACCTTAATTTCTCTCATTCTAATCTTATTTACCTTCTATGATTAAATATTTCTTTTAATTTTACCAGAAAACCTTGTTTTGAAATCTAAGGTCTTCCACTGGATTTCCAAGTGGAGTTTCAAGTTCAAGGTTAGCCTTTCCTTTAAGACTTTTCTATAAGTTTTCTTCCACCTTCTGAGTCCTTCAAGCCTTCCTCTGCTTTGGCCATCAATTGTGTGAAGTGTACCATTTCAAACAATGAAGAAAGAGAAATTTGAAAGACATTTTCTTTATTTCCTGCCTTCCTTTCTTTGCCTGTCTTCTTTTTTCTTTACTCAAGGAGAACTAGTCGAAAATATCTTTAGAATTTTTAGCTTAAAAACCTCTCTCTGTGTGTGTGTATGTTTGTGTGTGTGTGTATGTTTGTGTGTGTATGTGTGTGTATGTTTGCATGTGTGTATGTGTGTTTGCGTGTGTATGTGTGTTTGCATGTGTGTATGTGTGTGTGTTTGCATGTGTGTATGTGTATGTTTGCGTGTGTATATGTGTGTGTTTGCGTGTGTGTATGTGTGTGTTTGTGTGTGTGTATGTGTGTGTTTGCGTGTGTGTATGTGTGTGTTTGCGTGTGTATGTGTGTGTTTGCATGTGTGTGTGTGTTCCCAATAAGAAGAAGGTGGCTGTTTAATTCATCTTTAAAAATTAGGCTCCTTTCACACAGCATGTTAATTGGATATTCGAGACGTAAGTGCTGTGGCTCCCTTAACAGCAGTTCCCTTTCCACTTAGATGCCAGTTCACCTTGTGGTTCTGCCCTTTCTCTGGGAGACTGTATCTCTGGTCTGTGTCTTCAGCCCAGAATTTTCTTCTAAAAATTGAAGACTCATACCCAAATATCTTAGTTGACATTTTTACCTTAATGTCTCATAGTAACTTCAAACTACATGCTAGAAGCTGGACTCACTAACTTTATTTCCTTGGCTTTTCTTCGCCACCATTCAGTGAGCCTATTCCATTCACAGTTGTATACAGGAAACTACCATCCGCTCACTTGTCCTGTTCCTGGCCTCTGAAGTTCTCTCAGTCACTTCTACTTCTATACACCTGTGTTAGTCCATTTTTGCATTGCTGTAAAGAAATACCCGAGACTGGATAATTTATTTATTTATATTTATTTGTTTATTTATTGAGACAGAGTCTCACTCTCTTGCCCAGGCTGGAGTGCCATGGTGCCCTCTCGACTCACTGCAACCTCCGCCTCTGGGTTTCAAGTGATTCTCCTGCCTCAGCTTCATGAGGAGCTGGGGCTACAGATGTGTGCCACCATGCCCAGATGTATTTTTGATAGAGACAGGGTTTCTCCACATTGCTCAGGCTGGTCTTGAAGTCCTGGGCTCTAGTGATCTGCCCGCGTCAGCCTCCCAAAGTGCTGGGATTACAGGCGTGAGTCACCATGCCCAGTCAAGGCTGGGTTATTTGTAAAGAAAAGAGTTTTATTTGGCTCACAGTTCTGTAGACTGTACAAGTATGGGACCAGCATCTGCTTGGCTTCTGGTTAGGCTTCAGGAAGTTTACAGTCAGGGCAAAAGGTGAATGGGGAGCTGGCATATCACATGGTGAGAGAGAGAGCAAGAGAGGGGAGAGGCACCATACTCATTTAAACAACTGATTGTCACATGAACTCAGAGTGAGAACTCACTCACTACCCCAAGGAGGGCACCACGTTATGAGAGATCTGCCCCCATGACCCAAACACCTCTGACCAGGCCCCACATACAACATCGGGGATTCCGTTTCAACATGAGATTTCGATGGGATATGTGTCCAAACCATATCAACATCCACCAGGGTAGCTACCACATTCTTTGAACTCTATCTTCTATTTATTTCCCAAGTCTTTCACTCTCATCCCCTCTATCCTCTCTACTGCTAAGGCAGCCAGATTTCAAAGGTCATGTGAGCTACCTCTCAGCAGCATTACTAAAATATGCTTCTGACTATTTTCTTGTTCCCACCCTTGCTGCCTTCACATAATCTGTCTCTTCTGATATACCAGTTAGATTGATCTAAGAATCCCAAGCCTGTGTTCCTTAGCTTTGCAAACCTTTTCAATCACTCCCTTCTTCATTCTCTTTGCTCTTTGTTCCAGGGAAGATTGCTGTTCCTGAAACAGTAGCCTGTCTCCTACATCATCCTGGTTTTGCTCTCAGGTCCTCTTCTTGCAGTGCCCTCTGCACCTCTTTATCTTCTGCTAACTCCTCGCTCACAGCTTAGGACCCCATTGAATTACTACTTTTCCTGATAAGCCTTTTCTGTCTACTTCTAGCTGTTAGATGTACCTTTACGTGCTTCCGTGGTGCTCTTGGTTATTTCCATGACACTACTTATTAAAAATAGTGTAATCATGGATTTACTCCTCCCTTCTCTGCTCTGTGGGGAGGCCCTAGGCTTTTCCTCTTAGGATCCCCAGTGTCGGTCATAGGTCCTGAAACACAGTCACCTCTTGCGTCAGTGACTCACACATGAATCTATTCTATGAGGCTGTCTCTGCTGTGTTTCTCAGAAATTGCTTTCTAAGGTAACATAAGTCTAAAATTTTGTGAATATAAAACTAATATCAAATGTGTTTTGATCACATTGTCTTATAAGTGAAAGATACATATTCAACGATTTCAAGCTATGGCCCACATGGATAGAAGGGATTTCCATGAGAAATAGTTAACTAATAGGGCTTCGTGATGCCACTAGATCTTCATTTATGCGAAAGGAAAAATTAATGTTTCCTAAAAAATATTTCTTGGGTTATAACCCCATTTGCCATTACTATACACAAACTAAAAAGCTAGGTCCCACTGTGTCCAGAAGCTCCTCATTTATATGGGAGCATATGTCATTTTATCATAGCATAGGAATCTACACAGAGTATGAACTCCAGTAAATACCTTCCCCACAAAAAGGAATAAGCAGATGTATCTAGGTTCATATTTGTATGCTAGTAACATGATAAGCTGGATTATGTTCTTTATTTGAAAGGTGCCATTGAAGGAGAATAGAAACAAAATTACCCAGGTGTTTCAGGAGATCTTCAATGAACTATTAATAAATAGATAATATTATCCTTAGTTCACTAGTAATTAAGGCTTCATTGTTACAGATGATCATTTTAACCAATGGCCAGATTTCTAGTCAGCAAACTTTGAATTGAGCAGTCGAATTCCATCATCCTAGGCTGCTGAGACGTATTATATTGGTTGGAAATGATAGTACTTGGAGGATAACACAGACAGAGAGAGGCTTGGACTGGAGTTAACTCATGAGTGACTTTGTATGAAAAGTTATGTATCCTGCAGAACAGAGAGATCCAGGGAACTAGGTCTAATGTAATTCCAATGAAACTCTTTAAATAAGAGAGTGGAGAGAATAATTATGTAAAGTCAACAAAACATTTTGGGTTTAGTTTCTTAAATTCTACATTTTATCTTTTCTAGCAGCTGCTATAGACTCCATTATAAAAGAAAGGAGAAAAGGGAGAAATCTGTGGTTTGATTTTTCTACCCAGAATGTGGGTAGAATGACAGCAATACAGTGATAAAATGAGACTTTCTTGGTATTACCTTTGGAGTTTTTTAAAAGCCTTTGTTGTTTAACTGAAGGAAGTTGAAGTTTTGGTTGAGATGCTTTTTAAGATGATTGTCTTTTGATGAGTGTTCCTATAAAGCCTGGGGAAACCTGATGGCTGTGTGATGAAAGGGTTAAATTGATTTTGAATCTTTTCAAAGATGAGTTTACCATGCCAGCCTACCACTCAATATGTAAGTGCGTGCCTTCTCTCCTTGGGTGTCCTGATGGGCCTGAGCAAGGGAGGTCATGGTCATCCCCCCGCACCCCCGGACCTGCTGTCCTGCATCGACCCCAGCCTGGCCCCGCTCCAGTCTGTGACTTGCCTAGAACCAGCGCCTTCTGTGTGTCCTGTTGGCTTTGTTGCTATCACCGGCTTTTTTTGGATTATTTCCGTGGCTGGCTTGGTTTTCCTTTTCCTTTCCTTCGCTGTTTGGTGATGCGCTCATTTAATTTCTGTTTAAATTTTGTGTGTCTCTCTTTCTCTCCCCTGGCTTGTTCCTTGTCTGTCCACGCTGTCGCTGACTCTGTCTTCGCTGCTCATTCCCTGCTGCCTCTAGTATTCACCAGGTGCAAACTGCGGACCTGCGGCGAGTGTCTGCTCCCCCCGGCTCCTTCACCATGTGAGTACAGTGCTGTTCTGTTTCTACATTTTCTCCCCAGCCTCGTCTCCTCAGGGTTGGACTACCTGTGTCCCTTGCCTTCACAGGTCTGTTCCTCAGATAAGAAAGCCACCTCACCAGAATTGCTTTCTGTTGCCCTCTTTGATTTGAAATGGAGCTGTGAAGTTTTTTATGTTCTATGTGCTTCCATCCTCTATCTAAGTTAACAGTTCAATCTTTGGATGAGATACTTTAGGGCTCATGGTTGCCTGGGGTTGTGCAGAATTCCATACTAAGCATTGGTTTTTATGGAAAGTGCATAATACCGTTAGACTATGTCATTACTTACAGCTCAGAGATAAGCTTGAGGAAGTGCGGGCAGCCCTCAATTTCTGGATGAAACCTTAAGATTATGCATGGAGTTTTGAGTGTGTGTATGTGCGTATTTCTATTTTGGAAGATCCATAGTTACAATAAAAGTTCAATGACCGCAAACTGTCACTGAGTTAGCAAAATGCATTTTTATGTATATTTAGGAGTTTCTGCTTAATGTAGTCTAGGGTATTTTTTTTTCTAGTGAAAACAAAAAGTACATTTTTTAGCATTTCAGCTCAGAATTATTTTGTGCTCTGGACTCTGCTTTGTCCTTGGTTTTCTCCATATCACATATGCTTGACTAGCATTTATTATGTTTCAGGGACTGTTACAGATCCTTTACATATTAATTAATTTACTCTCCCAACAACCCTTGGCCATATGTGGTATAATTATCTCCCTTCTATGCATGAGGAATCTGATAGAGAGCTTAAGGAACTTGCCCAAGGTCACACAGTTAATAAATTATAGAGTGGGATTCAAACTCAGAAAGTTTGGCTTCAAAGTTCATGTTCTTAACAATTTGTAGTCTGCTGCCTTTCATCTGTCAGGATCCTGTATATTTCTCAAGGCCCACTTGAATGATTACCTTTCCAAATAATTCTTCTTTGATTCTTGCTGTCAGAGTTAACTACACCCTCACTGGAGTTTATCATTCATGTATCTGTTACAGTTCTCAAGGTTTAATTTGGTGTTAATTACATTAACTCTGCGTCTGTATATTTCACACAGTAGACTTAGGCTATTTGAGATGATTGGCAATATCTTAATATGAATTTTGTGTTCCCAGCCCTGTTCAGAGATTTTAACATGAAGTATTCTGAAGCCAAACAATGATTGGTTGGTTTTCTTGGTGAAATGAATGAATAAAAGAATACACGTCTAAATAGAATTGTACAGTATATAACATCTGGTGATATATATGACAAAGCAATTCCTAAAGTTCAGTTATATAATCCTACTTTCAACCCTCGTCTTATGCATACTAATTTATTTATTCATTAAAATATGTATTTATTCCAAAACCTTTATTTTACACTTGCTCTGTGTCAGACACTAGTTTATGCTTTGTGTCTAGTGGTAAGCACAACACGGCACTACCTTCCTGGAGCTTACACTTGAGCAGTCAAAGAATCAATAAGAAAATAACATTTGATTGCCAATTTGAATGTTGTGGCTGGAGTAAAATTGTGTATTCTATATAGGCCAGTTCAGTAAATTGGAGTTTAAGGAGTAGCTGCACGTGATCATTATTTTTAGTGACTACATTGATCGTGACCAAAGAATTGAGAATGTTAATAGCAGAAGCGCATATGATAGTCATCCTGTTTCTACCATGGGTTAAATTTTGGTTATATTTACACTTTAGTCGTATATCTTAAATTGGACTGGTTTATCTCTTTTTCCACGAGTGTGTGTGCTACGTACAGTAAAGTAAATGGTCATACTTCTTTCTCTAGGGTGCAGCAGGCACTACGTTGTGGTTACTTTAAAACTTGAATGTTAATTGGAAAATATTTTATATCTACATGTGATATATATTAAATATTACATGTCATAGATTTCCTACCCATAGGTAAAACATTTATATGATTAAATCAGGATATTATATTAAAAATCAGATAATAAAACTTGATGGAATACAGCAAGGAATGTGGAGAAAAGTTTAAGCGCAATATATGCATTTTGTCTTTTTATGTTATAGCAGTGAGGATAACCTTGATTTACTCACACACCAGTGTTTGCTAATTTCAACAATGTTGAGAAAACCATGGTAACATTGCTTTGGTCCTGTAGAAGTTAGGAGCCCCAGTATCGTGAAGTGAGTTTTTACATATTTTTGTGGGGGAACGGAAGGGGATTGCAATCTCATCGGCCATTTTCTGCTCAGAACAACTCTTTTTTACAGATGATCTTTTCTTTGGGTGAACCCTCTCTTTATGTTGCTCTTGAAAAGCAATTGTTCCTTCCTTGAAGAAACTTGAAGTAATCTTTTTTTCTCTCTAGCTTTCAGAAGACTTTTTCTCCAGGGATGGAGTACATGGTGGTAACAATGCAATGCATAAATTATTAGGAATTGCAACATACTACTAATGACTGTGTATATGCAAAATTTCCAGTTTATTCAAAGAAAAATCATGAAATTTTATGTTTTGATCATATATGACAACATATAAATTGATGAATTTTAATCAATGGAATTTAGTGGTCTCATCCAATAGGACAAAACAAAGCAAATAGAATATTTCTCCACAAATCTTGTACAGTGCAACTTAATGAATTAATACATTCTTTATAATTGATTGGCTTCATGATGAAGTAAAGTCCTCATTGGAAGACACATGTACACACTACATTTCATAAATCATGACTAGTCATGCTAAATGCTGTAACTGCCAACTCCTATTCAGCTAATGCCAAAAAAGTGTGAAACTGCAAAATGTGTCTTTCTAGAACTCTCTTAGCCTTTAGTAGCTACCTCTCATTAGGTTCTATTTCCCTCCTGCTCTTCCCCCAACAAAATGAAATAATGTGTTCCATTTACACCTAATTTATTCATTGCTTCCATCTTTCAACAAATATTATTGAGTGTTTACTTCAGTTACTAGATACTCTGTGGGATATTGGAGAAGCAGAGATGAGGACACTAAGGTTTCTGCCCTGGAGAAATGAACACACTAGGAATAAACCCAGTTGTGTTGCCTATGACAGAATTATGAAGCAATGTGACAAGCATTCAAGTAGAGGTTCTGGTTGTTCTTCCATATGAATGATTTTATATTGAGTGTTTATTATATTTGCTTTTATTTTTAATATTTAAAGTTAACATACTGTAAACCTGACTTTTCTTGTGTACAATTCCATAAGGTTTAAGACATATAAAGATTCATATAACCACCACTGTAGTCAGGATATAGATCAGTCTGTCACCCCAAAAGAGTTGCCTCATGATGTATCTCATTGTAGTCAAACCCTTCCATCTCCCAACCTCTAGCAACCACTAATCATAGTTTTGTGTTTTCAGGAATGCCATATAAATGGAAGTATACAATGTGTGGTGGATTGTAGTTGGCTTCTTTGACTGAACACTACACCTTTGAGATTTATCCAGGTTGTTGCATATATCAATTATTTGTTCCTTTTTATTGCCCAGCTGTATTTCATTGTATGAATGTTTTAGCTTGTTTACCCACTCCCCCATTGAGGGATGTCTTGGTTATTCTTTCAGTTTGGGGCAATTATCAGTAGAGTTCCTATAAACATTGATGAACAGGTTTTATGTAAACATAAGCTTCATGTCTCTAGGTTAAACACGTAGGAATGGGATTGCTGGGTCATATGGTTAAGTGTATGTTCACTTCGTAAGAAACTGACAAACCGTTTTCCGGAGTGGTCGTACCATTTTGCATTTCTACCAGCAATGTATGACCATTCCAGTTGCTCCACATCCCTGTCAGCACTTGTACTGCTAGCATTTGGGAAGCCTGTGTCCAAGTCTTTTGATCATTTTTTAGTTGGGCTGTTTGTTTTCTTCCTGTGAGTTTTGAGAGTTCATCATGTATTCTGCCCCCAAGACCTTTGTGTGCTTTGCAGGCATTCTCTCCCAGTATATATCCTGTCTTTTCATTCTCTTGATGATATCTTTTGTAGAGTACAACCTTTTGACAGAATCTAGATGATCATTTTTTTTCTTTATAGAGTTGTGGTTTTGGTATTATGTTAAAGTACTCTTTGTCTAATTCTAGGTGAATATTTTCTCCTTTGCTTTCTCCCAAAAGTTTTATAGGTTTTCTGTTTTGCATTTAGTTATGTGATCTGTTTTGAGTTTTTTTCTATAAGATGTGCTGTTTAGCTTGAGGTTAATGTTTTCGCATATGGATGTTCAATCCTTTCAGCACCATTTGTGAAAAGATTATCTTTTTCTATTGAATTACCTTTACAACTCGATCAAAAAATCAATTGGATGTACAAAAAGTCATCCCTTAGTATCCATAGGGGATTTTTTCCAGAGTCCCTTTCCTTAGATTCTTAGATGCTCAAGTCCCTCATATAAAACAGGTATTTGCATATAACCTATGTACGTACTTTCATGTATTTTAAATCATCTCTAGATTACTTATAACATCCAATACAGTACAAATGCTATGTAAATAGTTGTTATACTGTATTGTTTGGGGAATTGTGATGAGATAAATAGTCTGTACATGTTCAGTATAGACAAAACTATCATTTTTTTCTGAATATTTTCAATCTGTGGTTGGTTGAATCTGCAGATGTAGAACCCACAGAAATGGAGAACTGATTGTGCACACACACATACACACACACGTACACAGACACAGAGACACACAGATCCAATGTAAACTGTATTCTGTGCCATTGACCTATGGTTTATGCCTTTGCCAGTGCCATATTCTTTCTATTATTGTGCCTTTATAATAACTCTTAAAATCTGGTTTCATTATTCCTCCAAATTTATTCTTCATTGTCAACACTGTCATGGCTATTTGAATTCCTTTGTCTTCCCATAAACATTTTTAGAATTAGCTTGCCTATGTCTCCAAAAATTCTACTAGAAATTGGATGACTGGAATTATATTGAGTGTATAGATCAACTTGGGGAATGTTGACATCTTTACTGTGTTGAGACTTTCAGTTCATAAATTCTTTATGTCTCTTAATTTATTTTATTTGTCCATCATTGCTTGGTAGTTTTCTGCATAAAGATTGTGTACATATCTTGTTAGATTTGTGCCTAAGTAGTTCATGTTTTTGGAGCTATTGTAAATGGTATTTTTTGGTGTGTTTTAAAAATGTTTGTTTCCAATTGCTCATTGCTAGTCATTGCTAGTATATAGAAATACTATGGATTTTTTTTTTTTTTCTTTTGAGACAGGGTCTCACTCTGTCACCCAGGCTGGAGTGCAATGGTGTGATTTCAACTCACTGCAACCTCTGCCTCCTGGGTTCAAGTGGTCTTCCCACCTCAGCCTCCTGAGTAGCTGGGGACTGCAGGCACAGGGTACCATGCCTAGCTAACTTTTGAAGTAGTGTGGATTTTTATATGTTGACCTTGTATCCTATTGGCCTTACTAAATTCATTTTTTAGTTCTAGGAGTTTGGTAGCATCCTCAGGATTTTCTCCATAGTTCAGCATGTCTGTGAATAAGGATAGTGTTTGGACAAACGGAGGCAAGATGGTGCAGTTCCGGGTTCTTCACGGTCGACTTTCCCACGCCCGGGAAAGACACAGGTCGACTGCGCAGGCGCAACCTGACCTCCGACGGAGAAGAACCGGAACCCGCCTAGCCACGCCTACCGCCCCGCCCCCGACCCGCCTATGTCCCTCCCACTGCCCTCCCACTTCTGGGCCCAGGACATAAAAGCCGCTCCCGGCGGGCACGCGGTGCGAACTTCCTCGGCCCCTCCTCCTGCGCGGGACTCAGGAGCCTCGTCGGAGAACGCCGGAGCGAACTTCCTCGGCCCCTCCTCGTGCGCGGGACCCAGGAACCTCGTCCGAGAATGCCGGAGCGACTTCGTCCGCCTCCACCGCCGGAGACCGGTGAACCTCGCCCCTCCCTCACATTGGCTTGTAAATAAAGTTGTTTTTGCCTTGCCTACTTGCCTTTTCTCTGGCATTTGCTCTGGGGGTCGCATTAAAGCAAATCAGATAGTTTTATGCCTTTCATTCTAATCCGTATGCCTTTTCTTTCTTTTGCATTGTTGTCCTGGCTAGGATTTAGAGTACAATGTTGAATTAGGGTGATGAGAGTTTCCCTCCTTGCTTTGCTTCTGATATTAGGGAGAAATCATTCTGTCTTTCACCATTAGATTGATTATTAGTTGTAGAATTTTTGTGGAAGTGTTTTGTCAGTATATCTGGAAAAGATTAGGGCATTATTTGTCCTTTATATGTTTGCTAGAATTTACCAATGAAACTCTGTGGGCCTCAAGATTTTTTCCTCTTTTTAAGCAATAAATTCAATCCCTTTAGGAGTTGTAGGGCTACTCAGGTTATCTATTTCACCATGAATGAGTTTTAGTTGTCTTATAGTGGCTCGAAGTGTTTGAGGAATTGGTCCATTTCATCTAAATTGGTCCATTTCATCTAAATTGTTGATGTAGAGTTGTTGTATTTCCTTCTCTCTTTCATGTCTGTGAGGTCTGCAGTACAAGTCTTTTATTCCTGATACTAGTAACCTGTATCTTTTTTCTAGTTTGTCAATCTTGGTAGAGATCTATTTTATTGGCTTTTTTGAAGAACTGGCTTTTGTTTTACTAACTTTCTTAATTGTTTTTCAATTTGCAATTTTATTGATTTCTGCCCTTTATTATTTCCTCCCTTCTTCTTGATTTGGGTTTATTTTGCTCTTTTTTCCCCATTTTTTTCTAAAGTGGAATCTTTTATTTATTTGCTTCAGTATGCAGTTGACTCAAGTTCAGGCCACAAGTTTTGACTAATCTCCTAAGGGTTGTGGTTACAATGTTAGTTTTATTTCCAAAGTCTTTGCATTGCTATTCTTATCTGTGTGGCTTATGAATGACTAAGTTGCCAGTATGGGATCTGGGTAGAGGTCTACACTGTAGTTCAGTTCCTAAAGTCTATGACCTGGTGTTTAGGGCTAGATTCATGTATTTGCAGCCTAGAGATAAACCCCCAAGAGTTCGTGAACATCTTTATGGAGTTATTTTCTGAGTTCCTTCCTCTCCGCTGTCATCCCTGGTTCCTTCTGGTTTCTTGGGGCTTCCTTTGTTTGGTCCTTGTGCCAGAAAGGCTAAGGCTTTAGTTACCTCACTTTGCTGCATACTGCATACAACTGTGTTCATGTCCAGGGCCAAGCAATGATAACAGAAAGAAAAAGAAGCAATGATAGTTTATGCTACTCTCTTGGCATCATAGCTCCTGTGATTAGAGGGGAAGCCCCACTTTCCTCCTAAGTTTAGGTGCCCGAGGGCTTTATCATTGCTGCTGCTAGAAATAGTGAAAAGGCCTGAGTAGTGGTGTAGTGGAAGAAAATGGAGGGGGAAAAAAAGAAAAGGAGATCCTCTTCCATTTCTTTCAGCATTCAGAGTCCCTTCTTTTCTTAGAGCTGGAGCACAAGCATTTTCCTAGAGCTCTTCCTCTCTGCTCCTGGTGTCCCCTTTTGGACTTTATGTTGCCTGGAGTCCAGGCTGGTACTTATTGGAGGGAGAGGGGTTTGGGAGTTTACTACCACTTTGATAGTATCTTAAATTCTGATGTTCTTTGCCAATCTACTGTTATCGTTTACTTTTCAAAGTTCTCAAATAGCTGCTTTATGAATCCTGTCCACATTGTATAGCTGCATTCAATGGGGAAGAAATAATGCTGTGTGCTGACCCACCTTCACCAGGATAGTATCTTCCCTGCTTTTTGAAGCAGAGAACTATCGGACTGCATTCCTTCTTGCCCACTGCAGTGACTCAGCTAGTGTCATAGCTAAACTCAGCAAAACAACTCTGCAGAGAGACCAGTGTATTTTGAACTACAACTCACATATGTTAAGTGTAATATACCATCTTGCACAGCAGTTACAATTTAAACATAAACAGGATATATCCCACTGCTAAATTGTGTGGGTCTGCTTATTACCTTGGGAAAAGCAAAGTTAGAAACAGATCCACAAAACAAGTATGAATTGTCATATTTGACCACTGAATATGACTCAGCATTCCAAAATTGCTTGTGATAAATGAAGGCTTCTTGGTAAGGATGAAAGTAAATTGATTTTTGTTCAAGGAAGAAAGGGAGTTTCATTAAAAGAAAGGGAAATATTTTTGATATATTAAAATATTTTTATGGTTCTGTTTTGGGTTGAGTTTAAGAATTTTATTGTTATAAAACTACCAAGACAGAGCAAAGTACCTTTGATCTTCACAATTGAAGAAAACATAAATTAGCCATAGGTGGTTAAATGTTTGCATGCCTCTGGCCAGAGAAGTAAACTAGAAGATCCTTTGAAAAGCTTTCTAAAATTCTGTAATTCTATTCTACAACTAGTCACATCAAAACTTTTGGTCTAACATTTACTTGAGTTTGTATAATATATTATGAAAGATCTGTTTATTCTGTTTACTTTGTTGTGTCCCTTTAATTAGAAAATAAGACTTGATTTGTGTTATTCAGAACCCTTTTTCCTTTCCTTTCCTCTCTTTATAAACTCTGCCACACCTTAACTCTTTAAGGAAGTGGAAATTTACATGTATGCCTTTGTAAACTACAAGGCTTACCTCTAAAGCAGCTGAGATGATCCATCAGATATGGTATGCCTCAATGAATTAAGCTGCTGGTGGCTAATACATAACCTTCCTAAGAGTCTGAGAATGAATCGCACTCACGGGCCAGTGGAGCCTCCAGAAATGTGCTTCATGTCTGGGGCAGAAATCTGTCCAGATTCTGATTCATGGATTATAATTTTTGAGTCATAGCTCCTGGACCCAAAAACTAACTTTGAGGGTACCAAAGCAGCCTGAGTACTTCAACTTGTGTGATTAGGTTTGTTGGTCATGCTTTTTGTTGTTATTATTGTATCCCTAGGTGATTATCTCTGAATTGTAGGATTATCGATAATTTTTTTTTGATTTCTGTATTTTCTGATGGATTTCCATGAATGGGAGTACTTCTAAAAAGGGATAAAAAAGCAAAACACTTCATATTTTTGAAAGAACAGGAGAGAATTGCTACATTCATAGAATTGAAAGGCATGCCATTTGCTGAATCTTAAGGTCAGATAGTGAAGTGTAAGACTTAGCTTCAGGCTACCTGGAAAGCAAAGATATTTGCTCTCTAAACTTCTGAGCAAAGGAAGATGCTAAACTTTGCCCATCGTCACTTCTTCCTTCCTCTCTCTCCCTTGGTCCTGAATTTCTTGGGTAATCTTACTAATAATTTCACTTCAGACTGTGCACAGTTTCTGGACTTTCAGTCATACCATCATGTCATCCCTTCTTTCCTCTTGTTATGCCACTCTTCTCTACTAGTTCCATAAAACAGACATCTGCAATGGATAATTCCAAAGAAAAGAAATTAATGGTTACTTGGACTTCAGCTCATGCCAGTTTCCACACTTTATCTCTCAGTTTCCATGGGAGCCCAGACTGCAACTTTTTAAATTTTTTTTTTAAATTTTTAAATGAATTTCTCCCATGAGTTCCCTCACTCTGCCTGGGCTTCCATTCCACTCTGAGGGGTCTAGTGACACAAAGAAAATGGGCAGTGGAAGCAGTCCATGGGTCTGTAGCCGGAGCATCTTCCTCCTTATTCTGCAACCCCTCTTTCCTTATGGTAACATCCTTCTGATTTGAGTATCTGGGGGAACCCTGCATTTGTCTGTATAACATAGGCCACGTATTAACCTTTTGCATTTCAGTTTTTCAGATATTAAAAAACTGCAGTTGGTCCTTGGAATTCCTATCAGCTTTGAAGTTCTGTTATGGCAGAATTCAAAGCATGATCTTAGGGTCATAAGAAAATCTGTCCCCAAAAACCCTGTAACATGAAGTGGATGAGACTTGCTATGGGACAAGACAGGGTTGTCCTTCGTTCTGAGTACTGGGCAGGGGGGCCAGGCCCTTTTCTGCCTTGGTAAGCATAGTTCATGTCTCACCTTGCTGTTAGCAAGAACCAAAGTGGATTTTTACATTTAGCTAGAGACGTAATATGTACCTAAGCACCTTGCTCTGTGATCAAATTTAACATCCTACTAACTTCTAAGGTCACAATTGCTACTAGTCTCATTCCCTATATGAGAAGACAGAGAACAAGGAATGGTAGGAAACTTGCTTATGATTGCGTGCTGTAAATTGATAAAGTTGACATCATGGCATTTAAGGCATTGACCTCTGCTGTCAGTATCACTTCTGGTCAATTTCTTGTGTGTGTGTATATGTATGTATATTTATCTATATTATTTATATATTTTAATCCAATAATATTATATATACTTTTAAAGGAAACTTGGTTATGAATAATAATAATTCAATTCTGAGTGTTGCAAATGTGTGAATCTTTGGTGTCATAGGTTTATAGTTCAAGTGTTGTTATAAAATTTCAGAATGACAAATTCCAGTTAAAAATAGCACCGCTAAATAATTTGAAGTCTTTTAGAATCATAAGGAGTGGTGTTTGAACTGAGAAAACGGCTTATCAGGAAACGTCACATCCACAGTGGAGGAATTATTCCTGTGTTCTTATATTAGTAACAGTCAACCCAGAGCTTGGCAATCAGTCCACTTACGTAAAGGCGCAGTACACTTAGGGCCCCCTCCACATTTAACATTCTATCTTGTTGCTTTCAAATTTATTTTTAGAGATGAATTATTCATGTCCTCATAGGTGTAGAAATAGTCTTACCACTCAGCACTTTTCATATAGTAAAAGGTTACTTCAAAAGTGCAGCAGGTTTTACTGCAGGTTTTGTTGCTTGAGTGTGCAGGGAATAAGGGAGCTCTTGCAGAAGTCAGACTTGGGGGTAAAGGCGAGAGTTTACAGGAAGGTTTGGGTATAGTACATGTGCCAGGTATGTTTGGCAGAGAAAAGGAGGGGGAAACATTTATGAAATTTTTTAAAAAATAAAAATAAATTTCAAAAATAGAAATCTGACTTTAGAGATATAATTAGTCCAACAAATACAACACTTGTTTTTTAGATTTTTCTATGTTTTTAATAGATAAGTGAAAATTAAGGTCTTGAA
Source organism: Colobus angolensis palliatus (assembly GCF_000951035.1). Classification (NCBI taxonomy): domain Eukaryota; kingdom Metazoa; phylum Chordata; class Mammalia; order Primates; family Cercopithecidae; genus Colobus; species Colobus angolensis. Next base: position 5,592,906 of record NW_012115154.1, on the reverse strand, counting down.
TAGCCAGGGCAGGGATAGCAAACTGGCAGAGATTCCCAGGCCAGATTGGAATTATTGAAAATTAAAAATTAGATTTCTCTCATTCTTCCATTATTTATCTTTTTATAAACACTAGTTGTAGGATTAGAACAAAACGAGTTAGTTCTTTTAGTGCAGCTTTTTAGTAGATATCTGTATGAGTTTGCTAGGATTGCCATAACAAAGTACCACAGAGTGAGTGGCTAAAACAACAGAAATTTATTTCCTTACAATTCTGGAGACTGTAAGTCTGAATGAAGGTATCAGCCAGCAGGGTTGGTTTCTTCTGAAGTCTGTCTCCTTGTCTCGTAGATTCTGTCTTCTCGTGTCTTCATATGATCTTCCCTCTTTATATGTCTGTCCAAATTCCCTCTTTATGTAAAGGACACTAGTCATGTTGGATTAGGTTCCACTCTAACAACTTCATTTAAACTTAATTACTTCTTTAAAGACCCTGTTTCCAAATACAGTCACATTCTGAAGTGCTAGGGGTTAGAACTTCAACTTACCAATTTGGGGGACAGATAACTTAGTACATAACAGCATCATACTGGATAAATTTGATTGAATTTTAGTTATATTTCTTTTTGTGTCACCTTCGGAAGACTAAACTTTGTGTATATTATTTGTATAAATATTTTACTTATTTAAAATATTTTTTATTAAAGGGTATAAGAAGAGCTGAAGAACATTACCCTATTATTTATAACAGATTTTCCATATTAATTATATAGATACAATAAGGTTATTGACATCTCTGGACCCAAATTCACTTTCTGTAGAATAAGGTGGTTGAAAAATATGTATTTTAAATTTTTGTCCAAATCTGAATTCCTAAAGCATGATTATAATTTTAAAAATCTACAGAAATATGTACAGACTATAAACGGGAAGGAAAAGGAATACTTTTGTTCGTCTTTGTGAGTAAAATATTTGTTTAAAAATGGACTCCCCACCCAGAAAACAAAACAAAGCAAAAGGAAAGAACTAAATATATTTAAATTGACCATTATAACTGCAATATTATTAATGGATTTGCTGCATTCAGGAAGGAAAAAGAGACATTTCAATTTTTACTCCAGTACTAGAATAATAACTGACATTTATCCTCTGACATATCAACAAAGAAACCTAGATGTTTGTTTTGAGCTTTCTAAGAGTGTATTTATTTTGGAATACTGTGCTGAAGTGGCAACGAAGTGCGAGGTGCATTTCATTTGTAGGAAGTCTTCAATTTAATTATACCAATTTGATTGAGTTTTGCTGGTCTGTCATAACACCCTGAAACACTTACATGAAATGAAAAGAAAGTAAATTTTAAAAAGCATAAAAAGAAAGTATTTGTTGATGCTACATTTAATTAATCCCTAGAACTCATCACATTTTGTGTCAGAAAATGAAATTCTATAAATGATTCACAAAGTTCCATAGTTATAGCCCAGGTACTTGACTGAAATAAAAACACTTTTCATCTTGGGCCATTTTAAAAATTAAGAAAAAAAGATAAATAAAATAAAATGAAAGTACCATTGGAAGAATTACAAATGGAACAAAAAGGCCAAAGCTTTTCAGCCTTATAATATATTATAAAGACCTATAGTTGTGTTTATTTGAAAAAGTAATCACTTAGACCTTACTGCTCTTAAGAAAGGTGGTTTATGTCCTCTAATTGGGACGTGATTGTGTCATTTGACTTGATGTTATTTTGTTGTCCAGGAAAAGTAAAACAAGTATGTTTTCTTGAGTAAAGGGTCTTGTCTTATAAATACATTGGTTTGCTGCCTTTAATAGAGACTTGATTTATTTTAATGTGGTAAGTGAAAGGAGAGAAAGAAATGGAACAAGCAAAGGCACTCCAAATTATTTTCACATTCTATCATGATATTATCAATAAAACCATTATTTTCTTTCTTTTTCATTGTTTTCTTCTTAATATTTGTGGCATCAAAATATCTAATTACTTATTTTGTGTTTGTTTCTCCTTCATCCAAATAATTTATTTTATTTATTTACTTTCATTATTTTTTTCTGAGACAGAGTCTCACTCTATGTCTAGGCTGAGGTGTAGTGGCACCATTATAGTTGACTGCAACCTTGAACTCCTGGGCTCAAGCGATCCTCCCGCCTCAGCCTCCTGAGGAGCTGGGACAACAGGTGCATGCCACCGTGCCTATTTATTTATTTTAAAAAAGTGTTTAGAGACAGTCTCACTATGTTTTCAAGCTAGCCTCAAACTCTTGAGTTCAAGTGATCCTCCCCAAAATGCTGAAATTATAGGTGCCACGGCACCTGGCCCCAAATGACCTATCAGTCCACCCATAAAAGTATATTCTGGAGAACTCTTTTTCTCAACCTTACTATCAAATTTTGTAAAAGTTCTTTTTGTTGATGAATAATTGTTATATTGATATAATCATTGTGTCATTGTTGTAATTTCTGTTCTAGAAATGTCTTTATTCTGTCATTTTTACAAAGACAAGACAAATGTTCCCAAAAAATAAGAGTAGTTTATAAAATCCCTCAGTCATTGGATCCAGAATTAGAGAAGGGTAATGAAAGGTTTCCTCCCAGTTGGCTAAACAGGTCAAATTGGAAAGGAGGGAGAGTCAGGTTTAGAGGACTCTCAATTCTTCCTTCTTGGATTTCTGACAAGAAAACTTGGGCTGGTGGGAACACATCACAGCTATAGATTGATGAATAGAATTATGGGGCCATCTATGTCTCTCTCCAGAGCCAAATGTAGCTCCCCACTGAGGATTCAGGACCTTGGCAAGCAATTGTCAACCTGACCAGGTAAAATATTAATTACCTACTAATGAAGAAAAATAAAAACAACAATTCTGCAATAATTTTTTCTCTGATACTCAGATTTTAGGAAAGTATATACATTCATTCATAAAATGTTTTATGGGAAAGGCTAAAACCATTTAAGAAAATGCCTTTTATGCAACGCTGCTTATTGTCAGACCAATCCTTACTTTTTATTTCCCTTATAAAAACAAAACATGGTGTCTTCCCTTGACTGAGCCTGTTTCCTGGAAATGCAGATCTACTACCACACAATCTGCAGAGTAGCTTTTCAGTAGTAATGTGTCCTATAGCTCATACATACCATTCTTTCTATACATAATTGGGTTATATGATTTCCCTATTTTAAGATAGCAATATCTATTTTTACTTCATTGCTTCATGAATTTTGACTAAATTTTTTTGGATATTTTTATTTATAAAAATTCAGAATCTTTGTTTTTCTTTGTTGGTTTGTAGATGAAATGTATTCAATATTTAAAGATTATGCATAGTCTATTTTGGTTAAAATACTGTTTTAAAGTTACACATAGACACTCAAATACCACCACTTAATTCATTAAAGTGCTTAGAGTTACTAGAAGGTTAGCGACTATACCAGTAGTTAGAAGCCTAGTTTCAGTGTTCTTCATGGTAGGTATGAAAGACCACAAGTGTTTTCTTCTGTGAAATGACATTTTAAAAATACACAAATCATAACACCTCATCCACACCCTTTTCTAGCAATGAAAGTGAATGTATTTATCAGTTGCAAATAACAACAGGAAAATATAACAGTTTGTGATTGCAAATCCCGGGGAAGATTTTTAGCATTTTAAATAACAATTAAGTTTCAGAGATCCCTCTGATTTATAGAAACTGAAAGCTGAAGCAGAAAATATCTGTCTTCCTGAGCACATGAGATCTAAATCCATTTTGATGGCTTAGGAGTAACATTGTCCTCTTATGTCTCATTGGTTCAAGCCCAACTGCTCCTTGCTCCGCTAAGTATAGTGATGAATAATCCTCCCTCCAATTGGCAGTAAAAGAATTCTCCATGCTGTGAGAATTCCATCTAGTACCACTGATTGCAGGCTATGGTATTAAAAGTAACTCATGTTAGTGTTTTGTGATAGAATCTTTAATCATTTTTAATAACCAGGAAACCTTCATTACATGAATTTACTTCTTAAAGTGGAAATGATTTTGGCCTGATGTGATGAAAGACAGCTTGAGTTTTTGCTTGTTCTTATTCCAACTGTTCTTGATTTTTCTTCATCCCAACAGTTGGAATTTGCAGAATTCTCCTATGAGAATGCATGCTATCTGTATGTCTAATTTCCATTTGTTTCTATTTCCTGTGGTACTTACTTCTCCTTTGTCTTTTATTAGGATATTTGTCCATCTTTTACATTCCTTAAGCATGAAAGAATGTAAAAAGAGTGTATGTGGGAACTTAAAGTCTAGAACTCTTACCTTAAAAGACTTTTTTTAAGGTTGTCATCTCTAATTGCCAGTTCATCAAATATCAGGGCAGAAGATGCCATCTTCATGAGACTTAAATTTGCAATAATATCTGATAATGAGTAGAAATTCTTCTCTTTTGTATGAAGCAGGGGCAAGCCAGAGGCTCAACTTGATACCAGAAGGTGGTACAGCAATACTGTAATGCATAGTCAGTGATATTATTTCTTGTTTGTTGGTTTTAGTTATGGGAGTGAGTTTTTCCTTTGAACCAAATTCTTTTGAGTGGTCCCCATTGTGGCCAATGATTCTGGCCTAATCACACATGATTAGATGTGATGAAGAATGTAGTCAGTTGTCAGGAAAAAGAATTTTTCTCATTGCAAATTTAGGAAGTCCGTATGAGGATCAGTAATTTAACACATATTGAAAGCCTCATAATAAACATATGTTGTGGGAGATTTAAAGATGAATATAGTTGGGCATCCTGTCTTTGAAGAGTTCATGATTTAATGGGGAGAGCAAAATCATCATATCATGATTACATTTATGTTTAAACAGCATGCAGTGTGAAGAAATTTTTGGATGCAGGGGGCCCAATTAGTCTAGGTGCAAGATGATAGTAGCTTGATCTCAAGAGGTTTTAGTGGAAGAAGCAAAGAAGCATATGTATTTGAAAGATTTAGAGGAGGATAAATTGCAGCAGACAGAAAGAAGGAGCTTCTGGAAACTTAGTTGTGAAACCAGAAGAGAGTTTTGAACTGAATTCCAAAAGTAAAGAGTTTCAGGAAGCAGGGAGTTAACCACAGTGGGGAATGCTACTGAAAAGGGAAGTCAGGTGAATTTAATATGCATGAGTAAAGGAAAAGGAGAAAGTAACAGTATTGTATAGTCTGATGGAGAGGGAACTTTGAGATTCTGGGGCAATGAATTGTTCAGTGGCTTAAAAAATAAATCTGTGACTCTGGTAATAAAAAGTTATGACATGGCTGGGTACAGTGGCTCACACCTGTAATCCCAGCACTTTGGGAGGCTGAGGTGGGTGGATCACCTGAGGAGGTCAGGAGTTTGAGACCAGCCTGACCAACATGGTGAAACCCCATCTCTACTAAAAATACAAAATTAACCGGGTGTAGTGGCACATCATGTAGTCCCAGCTACTCAGGAGGCTGAGGCAGGAGAATCGCTTGAACCCAGGAGGCGGAGGCTGCAGTGAGCCAAGATTGTGCCATTGCACTCCAGCCTGGGTGGGCGACAAGAGCAAAAAGTCATAACACATGTATGTAGGGATGTCTCCACATAAAATTCCAGAATTGGATCAACGAGCCAGTAACAGTGATGACATTCACTGCCACAAAAGGAAACAGGTGGCCCGAAGAATTTGAAATATCATTCAAGGTTGTTAGTCTGTTTATTTTCCTCTAAAACAAAAATGATGAAACTCTATACTTGTTAACCTACCCTGCAGTGCCACTGAGGGAAGCCACTGCTTGCTTCTTCTCCAACTTTGCTTCCCTTTAAATACTATGAACACAACACTGAACAGAAAACACACTGTAGAATAACCATGTGGTAATTTAGTTATGGGAGTGGGTTTTTCCTTTGAACAAAATTCTTTTGAGTGGTCCCCATTCTGGCCAATGATTCTGACCTAATCACACATGAAAAATCTATCCTCAAAAGCATAGTTTTTATTTTTTTTTTTCATTTTATAAAGTTTTGTAAGTCTGTGGAGTACAAGTGTAATTTTGTTGCATACGTAGATTACGTAGTGGTGAATCAGGCCTTTTAGGGTATCTATCACCAAAATAGCATATGTTTTACCCATTAAGTAATTTCTCATCATTCAAGCCCCCCCAAGCATAGACATTTATTACAAATTTCCATGGATGCTTTAAAATTTTAATTACAATGTGACTTTGAAGATCTCCAAAAAATTAAAAAAATAATTTCTGTTTCAGCCAATGTCATAAAAATTTACTGACATTTGATGCTTATAGTCTGTTTGCAATATTTTAACCATCAAGGCAGGAAATATTTCTTTGATACACGTCTAGCTTTGGTGGTTAACATTTGCACTCTTTTGACATTAGTCTGTGTGAGTGATTATTTTTGTAACTTAAAAGCCAGTTCCCTAAAAATAGTAGTAGATAGACTAATAAACAGACTCTGGAGAGGAAGATTTAGACTATAGGAAGAATTTGCAAATGCTTAAGTTAGCCTGAACAAAGACTAAGCCACTTCCATTAGCATCTTACTGCTGGATGAGGATCAAGCAGAGACTTAGAATAGCCATTTGAAGATGCAGTCACAGGGGCGTGTAGAATCAGATGGAATAGCAAATATTGAATTAGATGAGACTGAAGATTGCTTTTGACTCTGTAATACTTCCATGATCTTATAAGAAAGACTGGAAGAATAGCTGGCTCAAAGAATTTGTAAGCTGTAACATATCCTATTACCTCCTCACAAATAGATGTCTTAGAGACTGAGAACTTACTCAACTTCCATCAAGAAAGAATTAATAACCTCTGAAGGTACTTTCTCCAGGAAAACATGTTGGGCAGTGGGAGCGCATGACTGATTGCTGCTAATGTGATTTTGGTTTATGCTTGGTTTAAGAATCAAAAACTTCTGTACAATTTATTTCAGATTTCTGAGGCATTGTTTCCTACTCCAGGCAGAGGACAACTGAATTATTAAGATGCTGTCTGAACTTGGCAGGTGTCAGAAATTCATTTTAAATCTCTGTTCAGAAGCCTTGATACAATTTGATTTTATTGTTCAATGTAAAGAGGTCTTCTTGGATACATTTTTGGAAAGGTTATTGTCAGTGATACTTCAAACATGTACCAGGATATGTTTCAGCATTTTAGCAGCAAGTTGCCAAAGGAAGCCACTGAGTAAAAATAATATGTAAATAAGGCTCAGCTTCAAGGACGTGGAGAAAAGGGGACCCTCTTACGCTGTTGGTAGGAATGTAAGTTAGTACAACTGCTATGGAGACCAGTTTAGAGGTTCTTCAAAAAACCAAAAATAAAGCTACCATATGTTCCAGTAATCCCACTGCTGGGTATATACCCAAAAGAAAGGAAATCAATATATTAAAGTCAATATATTGAAGAGATATCTGCACACTCATGTTTGTTGCAGCACTGTTTGCAATCACTAAGATTTGGAAGCAAGCTAAGTGTCCATCAACAGATGAATGGATAAAGAAAATGTGGTACAGATGCACAATGGAATACTATTTGGTAGTAAAAAGAATGAAATCCTGTCATTTGCAACAACACAGATAGAACTGGAGATCATTATGTTAAGTGAAATCAGCTAGGCACAAAAAGACAAGCATTGTATGTTACCTATTTGTGGGATCTAAAAATCAAAACAATTGAACTTATGCACATAGAGTATAGAGGGGTGGTTGCCAGAGGCTGGGAAGAGTTGAGGGCGGAGATGAAGATGCTTCATGGGTACAAAAAAAAATAGAAACAATGAGTAAGATCTACTATTTGATAGCACAAGAGGGTGGCTATAGTCAATAACTTAATTGTACATTTTGAAGTAACTAAAAAGTGTAATTGGATTGTTTATAACACAAAGGATAAATGCTTGAGGGGATGGATAACTCATTCTCCATGATGTGATTATTATGCATTGCATGCCTGTATCAAAACGTCTCATCTACCTCATAAATATATTCACCTACTATGTACCCAGAAAAATTTAAAATAAAAAAATAAGGCCCAACTTGATAGGTGATAGAAGAATGTGATGATAGATGTTTGTGGTTCACCGTTATTTAATTGAAGAACAGGTAGTTCTGAAATGGTTTACTTACTTTTTTGATGGGGACATCTACCATTGGTAGGTTCTTCTGTCTTTTTATTTGTGTAGATTCTACTAGAGATAAAAAGTGGGTGCATAATTCAACATGAATTTGTTTCCTGATCCAGAGATCAAAGGACAGAAATGGACCACCAAATCAGAGTTACGTCTTTTTCACAAAGGGAGAAACTGCTAGAAAGCAGCTCAGAAATGCTCCAATGCCAAGCTGTGCTATAGCATCAGAATCAGGTCCGGTGGCAGAGGAATTTAATTTCCTTGCATTCATTTACTCATTTGTTCAAAAACATTTATTGTAAGCAACGTGGACTAGGCATTGTTCTAGGTGCTGGAGATGCCAAGAGGAGGAAGAGATTCATAGTGTGAATTCACAGCCTTTCACACTGTCAATTCACACTATAAATTCATATTTTAATAAAACTATTTATAAAACAAGAGCCAGTTCAAATAAATTCTATTAGATTACTTAGAAACATACTTCATTATATCTAGACTATGATCAGGTAGAATTGCTTGAAAGAAGTTAAGGCAATTCATTATTACTATTAAATCGGGGGTAAAGGGTGAAAGGCAGACAGAGTTATGCTTTTCTGTCTCATGAAAGAAAATCAACTCTATATGAGTAGCAAATGCCTGGTTAAATTACAATTATTTATAAAAATCAATGTTTCTACAAAGTGAGTGTTACAAGGGGCAAGCCTTAACACTGAACTATCTAAGACGTGTTAATGAAAACAGGATATTTATAAGGTACAAAATGTAGAATGATTATGTAACTTTAAGGATCTTGTCTCAACATGAGTTAATATTTATTTCATAATATCTTTAAAAAGTAAAAAAAAAAATCTTGCAAACATTCACCATCCCTACTTGCATTATTATCCAAAAGACTGTGGATAGCTACATTCCACTGAATCTTGTATCCATATTGATGTTGACAGATGCTCATTCTGCTAAGGTTTGCTGTCTACTAAGTGCTAATTAGAGCTGCAACTCTGGCTTCAGCTATGATGTTATTATCTAGGACTGAATAAAAAATGTAAGGCTTGTGGAAATTGCAGAAGTGCTAGGGTGATAATAATAGTAACAACAACTATTGTTATTTTTGACCACTTATTATTTGCCAGGAAGGTGCTGTCTTATGTATGTCTCATTTAGTGCTCACTACATTCCTATTATCAGTCCCATTTTCAAATCACAAAGCGGTTTAAAGAAGGTAACTTTAGCGTTCTGACCATTTATATTGGAACTGAGTTTTTTGACCATACATCTTGCTTCATCCACTTGCTATCATCTCTTAATATTAAAGGATATCACTCCTATATACTTCATGTTTCCAGGGACAGAATGAGTTAATGGAGTTCGTGGTTTGAAAGTGACCCTGGAGAACCAAAACACTCAGCCCATCCACTTTATCCATAAAGAGATTAGGCCTGGGTGGGAGATTGTATGAGAGGCATCTCTTATCAGTCTGAGAGGAATAGTGTGTACTAAAGAAATTGATCAAAAGGAGGAAGACATTTGAGGGCACTAGGGAGGAATATGACTCTGATGGATTGACATTCTCCATGGGAACAGTTGAAAAAGAAGCTATGGCAACATCTACAGGAGAGCGGAGAATAGCAAGATTTAGGTGTCAATTGAATAGCAGTGAGTGTTCAGGGAGTTGTCTTGATGGAAAGTCAGTCCACCTCCCTTCCAAAATCTCAGGGTAAAAGGTGTGTATAACATGGATAAGGGAAACTGTGGCATGGAGCTTATTGGAAACCCACCTGAGTGATTCACCAAGTACTCTTATTATGGTTCTTGAGAAAGTGTTCATGGGTGACATTTGGGAATTAAGTCCGGAGTCATGAACTTCCACTCTGCGTAAGGATCTTAATCACAGTGTTGCAGAGAATTGGGGTAGTGACTTCAACCTGTTGCCTTAGTGAGAAGGCGACAGGTTTAGGCCATTATCCCAATATGAAAGGGAATTCACAGACTGCTGAATCCCTTCTAGGGAGTTTGAGATGTTCCATGGAAGCCAGGTTTAGAACCCCGATCGAGAACCTAATCAGTATGGCAGTAGCTTGTGCCAGATGTTGGCAGGAAGGCAAATTTATTTTTACCCAGGTTGTTTGTCTCTTCTCTGCTCTGCTAACTTCCCAGACAAAATTTAATTTTAGCAAAGTAATGGCAGTGCTATTCCACAGACTCCAAAGAACAGCTTTGTCATCCTCTGCCTTCAGTCAGCCATTAATGGGACACTAATATATTTTGACATCAAGGTATGAAATTGAATGACTTGGCTTTCATTTAATCTCTATGCACTTCCCCCCACTCCCCCATGTTCTAGCTGTCTGTTTTCATGTTTTTAATTGGCCTTTAAAAATACTAGGTGGGAGAGGACCCAGAAGTGTAAAATGTCATGCCCCCAGCCAAGCTAGACAATCTCCCCCCAGAGGAAGCCCAGCACCTTGTCAGATATGTTTAGGGAGGTTCCTTTATGTGCTCTAAACGTCTTCCAATATCTGGCAGAAGCAGCAAATGCTGTTGATTATTAGGTAGAACCTTATCTAGGAGAACAATTTTCAGAGTAATTATTATAATGATAATAGCTAAAATCTATTGAGCACTGACAATGTGCCAGGCATTTTTCTAAGCATATCACATGTGTCAGCTCATTTCATTCTCTTTATAAGCCTATGAGGTGGATACTGTTATCATCTCCATTTTACGTAGGAGGAAACTGAAGCTCAGAGTTTCCTGATTAACTAGGAACTGGGAGAACTTTACTTGAAATCTAGGCAATCTGACTTGGAGCCTGAGCTCCTCACCAGTTTGCTGTGTTGCCTCCCGTACCTGTTTACACCATGGTTGCAAATGATTCAAGATTTTCCATTATTGACCCTAGGGTCTAATGCCCTAAAATTTGCTGATGAGCCTCAACTGGGACATCTTTTGATAGGAGATTAAAAAAGAAAACAGATACCCTGCCCAGAAGACTGGGTTTAAGTAAGCTGCTGCTAGTGGGAAAGTGGGAAGTGTTGTAAGTTGTTGGGGAAAGATGGGAGCTGAGAGCAAGGGAACGAATGTGTAGGAAGGTAGATGGGAGAAAGTGTTAAGCGGTGGTTAGAGAGAGTCTCTGTTTTCTTCTGTCTTGCTTAGCTGATCATTCTGGAGATGAACTGAGAACATATGTGAATTCATTTAGGATCTATAAAGTTTGATTCAAATAATAGTGTCTGTTTTATGCCATGGTGTGCCCCCTGGAAGTTAGGGTAGAGTAGTGGGCGGCCAGAGGTTCAGGAGACAACAGTGCATGGGTTGGAGTCAGAGGGCATAGATGAGAACCTGGGAGGTAGATGCATGTGGACAGGGAGCAGCCACTTCATGGGTTTTGAGAAAGGTGATACACACTAGTAAGCCCCAAATTCGGGAGCTCTAGGAAGCAGGGTCCAGGAACTGGTCAGCAGTCATTCTCCAAATCTCGTTTCCCATTTACAAGTACTGCTCAAGTGAGGTCTTAGTCCTGATACCTCCAGCCCAGTAGAGAAGACTGAAGCCCACTGCCATTAGATTTACTGTTATCTCAAAAAATTGCTTAGGTAGAGTTCATTCAACGTCTGCCCCCACTCAAATTCTCCTATTCGGGTCTGATAGGCCACTACATTCTATGGTTCCAGCTTCCCTCTTATCTGCTATGTGTGCAGGAAAATATTTTCTAATTATAATCTTTGCAGATCAGTTGAGTGAACTTGGAAATAAAGGGATTATTAGACACTTTTGGTGATAAAAATCTAATGTGAACACTGTGTGGTGTTAATTGCATAAATTTTTTCCTCCCTACTTGCATCTAATTCCTAACACTCTTTGCTATAGGCATTATTTTTATTCTTGCCCTGCATTATTGTTTGTTTACATATGGACATGCCTTTAAAATGATATTAGTTCCTTAAAAATTATACTTGATATAAAATAATGCCCTGGCTTCACCACACAGAGATAGCAACTTGCAACAGCTTGTTAGACATGTCTTCATGCACTTCTTTTGCATATACAAACTCCTAAAGTCCACAATTGATATGAAGGAGCTTATGCCATATATAATTGTTCATGACTTTTCTTCACTTCACAGCATGTTGTAGCCACACTTCCCTCTAAATGAATAAAGGCCTACACATTCATTTGTACTCTCTGCCCAGTGTTCTCTGGTTTACTTAACCACCCCGCCTGATGATTGTTTATTGGTAAAGAAAGAAATCTGAGCAGCACACAGAGATCATCAGACTCTGCTAATCCAGACTTTATAGCTTTGCTGTCAAATCCATGGGATTCTTGGTATTTATCCATTGACAAGAGAGTCTGAACTCCTCAGAGGAGCAGAGAAAGAACATGAAACTGATGAGTGAAGGGTCCAAGGCTTTGCATTTAGCATTGCTGCTTAGTAGCTGTGTGTCCTTAAAATCACTTCATCTTTCTGAACCTCACTTTCCCCATCTGTAAATGATGTTGTGAGTTTTCATTATATTCAAGGTCTGTTCTGCTAACTCAAGGTCTGTATCTACAAATATACTGTCAAGCTATACCTCCCATCACAACTTAAATGCTTCGGCTTTATTCGTCAATACCTTTTTGATGTCCAGCACGATGGTCATATAAAGTAAATACTCAACAAACACACTTTGAGTGATGGATCAATAGAGCTGTTGAATCTGTCTTTTCAAATTTCCCCCAGAAATATCCATCTCTGTAGTTTTATACTGATTTTTTTAAGCCAGTGAACCTCAGACATTTTTACCTGTCTACCATCTCTTTAGAATTTGTGCACGTGTATCTACACTTTTAAATAGCCACAGTTTAAATCTCTCGCTCGCTGTGTGTGTGTGTGTGTGTGTGTGTGTGTGTGTGAGAGAGAGAGAGAGAGAGAGAGAATGTACCATGTGTGAGTGTGCACATATGTATCTATAGTTTGCTATGTATGTGTTATTTTGGGTGAGTAAAGTAGGATTCCATATGGAGGGAGTTACTATACTTTGCACTAAAATGAGGTTTTAGACAAGAGAATGAGATTTTTTTACTCCCTCTTCCAGAGTTTTACTGAAGTTAAATGGGTGTGTGTCTGTGTTTCTGTGTGTGTGTGTTTGAAGTGAAGGTAGAGAGGGGTGTCCTAATATTGTAGACACGGTACTTCCTCCTTTCATCTATTCTTAACTTTCCTGTTTTCCTTCCTTCCCTCCCTCATTCTCTCCCACTTTCTCTCTCTTTTTTTATTTCTCTCTGTTTCCTTCTTTCCTTCCTTTTCCTTCTTTACAGGAAAAATTAAAGAATAATGCCATTCTTTCTACTTTAGTCAATGACTTTAGTCAGTGGTGATTTTTATCACCATTTAATATATAAAAAAAGAGAAACAAGCCTCTGTATGAGAAAATTCTCTCAACCAATGAAATCCCAGTATAAGGTAGTATTCAAAGACAAGTAGGTATTGTGTTATATTAATATATTGAAGAAATGTATTGATCCATCGTCTTGGTGATGAAAACCAGATTATTTCACTCAACTAATGCCCAAGATTAAACCACTTTCAAAATATTGCTTAAGAAAATCAAGGAGTCGAGTTATAGACATTTAGGGAGTGAATAGATGTTCAGAAAGTTTGGTACTGCACCATTTTATTGCTTAATATGTGTCTGGAGTCAGTATTCATTGAATTCTTTCAAAATGAGTTACACATTTCATTATCTTCCTAAAGAAAGAACACTGTATATATTTAAACATTTTTCTTCATTTTGGAATAATGCTCAGAGCCACCATCACAAGCAGTGTTTATTGTATTACGCTTTGACTGAGAGGTGCTGTCAGAGGCTATTGAGCTGTGTAGAGCTACTTCAGTCTCAGCCCTGTGGCTTCTGGACTCTTAGTCTGCTTTTTAAAGATAGTTTTTCCATCTCTCTGAGGGTCAGGCTGCCCCTGACCATGTCTTACTGTGATGTGCGTATCTGTTTGTGGTTCTTAAAGCTCCAGTCCACCTCCCACTATTTCAGATTCGCTGAATTTAATTTATTATGTAACAAGCACATGGTCTTATTAAATGTTTTAAAACATCAACAGAAAATACAATATAAAAGTGGTCTCCAAAGGCTTTTTCTGCATATTTCCATATTTTTGCCTAAATTCTAGCAACTTTTGGTTTCTGGAGAAGTGTTCTCCAGATCACTGTTCAATTCTGATAAGGAACCCACCTTTCTAGTTTGAATGTGAACTCTTCCTTCTAAACATGAAGAGACAATATTGCCCTTAGTCCTTCAGGTGCATGGCTACCAATTCCGCTCTCTCATTTGTGTCTGATCACTCGGTTCTTGTTTTGCAGTCCCCAGTCTGTCCCAGATCGTCTGAGGATCCGGGTGAACAAAATCAGTTTGCAAGACTATGAAGGATTCCACTATGACAAGGAGAAACTCCGGGAAGCTTGTAAGTTGGATTGATTTCTTGCGATCAGCCACTCTTCAGCTTCTTGATCCTCCTTGGTTTGATGGGTAGATTCATTTATCCTTGTGCCTGAAAATCATGGTTAGAGAAGTGAAGCGAAACATAGTAACATGTGAGCTCCAAGTGATAATGTATGGGCTACAGAAAAAGGAACTGGAAGAGGAAAGCAGCCGAATAAAATCATTCTGCTGTGGATGCCAAGTCAGGATCTCTTGGCTTATTTGCCACTTTAGTCTCAGATTTGCCTAAAATGAGGAAAGCAAAAAGTTGGTGATACCAATGGTATAGCACCATCCAGAAAACTCTTGAGAACACAAATCTCTTCTTGGAGGCTGCGTTAGCAAACACTACCCTCATTCGTCACATAGGTGTGGCAAAGAGGCACATTCAGCACTTCTAGATATTATGCTATTATATAAAGTCAGAGAAGGGCCTACAGGAACGTTGTGATGATAAAGTGATTCATTGATGATGAGGTGCCATTATTTTTGAAACCTACACTTGAGTCAACATATGAATTGCTTCTCATTGTCTGTATTTTCTGTATGCTTCTTTGAATACATAGCTAATTGTTAGTTCATCTCACTAGTCAATCAGTATGTTTTGGACACTTTTTACTTTCTGGTACATTCTGATCACTGCTTTAAATCTCTGTCTATATAATAATTTATGAGGTAATTGGTTAAAATAAGCCAGAAGAAGTTAAGACCATGAGAGTGTTAGATATTAGGGTTCTTGGCTCCTTCCTAAGTGTGGGGGTCAATAGTCAACTGCAATAAAGTCAAAGAAAATAAGGCAAACTAGTGTCCAAGGGAATAGCTAATGATGCTGATATAAAGAAATGACTTTTATGTAGAACCAGAGACTTATATGAACCCAGTCCCCAAATGGTCTCTAAGTGTAGACCTCGCTACCTGTGTAAAAGATGAAAATAGTTAAAACTGGCAGGACTAATAGTAGGAAAGCCTTCCTGGGATGGTCTTTTCTGAGCTCTGGTTTCTGAGACTGATCTAAAGTAAGCTTTAGTGGACGGAAATTCTGAGGTCCAAGGATAATCCCAGGGTTGGGTATAGGGGTTCTACAACCTGGAGTTGGCATGAGGTGAGGAGCCATATCCCTGGTAGCCTCATCACTGAATCTACTAGAGAATTTGCTGTGAATTTTCTTTCTTAATTCTCTCAGCTGCTTCAGCTTCCTCAACCCTTCACATTGTTTTCCTTAGACATCAATACCTTTTAGTTTCTCCCCAGCCTTCTCACTTCCATACTTTACACTCATTTCCTTTGATAGGAAAGTCTGAGCTGGAGGAGGAGCAATTCCCCAAACCTCTAGATTTCTTCCTTCTGTAAACAACATATTACATTTTCTAATATAAATGAGCTTATAAGTGACAGACTAGCATATAATCTAATTTGATCCATAAAGTGATGGACATATATTTCTGTGATGGGAAGTGTAGCTACAATGTAAGTTATATTGACTTCTAAAGGTTACTAATCATAAAGAACAGTGTTTTATGTTCTTTCTTGTTTTAAGCTTCCAAACAAATAGCTAACAGTTCTTAAAAGAAGATAACAGATCTCAAGTAATATTTTGCAACTTACCATCAACTCTGAAGAAATTCAGTTTGGAGTGGGAACACATTTGAAATTTTTAGGTGAAATGAGATTTGAAGCTTATCTGTAGCTTTCAATTATCTGTTTTATCTTTTCTGTGGCATTATCTGTCCACCATTGCTGGAGGTAATTGTGGTTTGAGTTTTTCCAAGAAGATGACATTTTCTGGCAAGTGCTTTACTCAGCATATGTGATAAAATACGTGAAGAAACTTCTTAAGTCAAATGGGGGGAAGTGATGGCGTAAAGGTAAGCCAAATAAATTCAACAGTGTCTTTGGGACCCCAAAGAACAAAGAAACCTCAAAAAGGGGATAAAGGAGTTATTCTGAAGATTTAAAAATTCATTCCGATGATTTGGATTTGAAGAAAACAATAAAAGGATTAGAAGTAAAAGTGACCAACTCAATCATTCTACTTTTTTTTTTTTTTCTTTTTTGAGACGGAGTCTTGCTCTGTCGCCCAGGCTGGAGTACAGTGGTGCAATCTCGGCTCACTGCAAGCTCCGCCTCCTGGGTTCATGTCATTCTTCTGCCTCAGCCTCCCAGGTAGCTGGGACTACAGGCACCCACCACCATGTCTGGCTAATTTTTATGTATTTTTAGTAGAGATGAGTTTCACCATGTTAATCAGGATGGTCTCAATCTCCTGACCTCATGATCCGCCCTTCTTGGACTCCTAAAGTGCTGGGATTACAGGCGTGAGCCACCGCGCCTGGCAGTGATTCTACTTTTAATATGTGGTGATGGTGCTTCTAACCTGTGGTTTTTCAGCAAAGTTTATCCTTTGAGGTTCTGGATTCACTCCTACTAACCTTTCCTCTTTAGCCTGGTTCCAGCTTGAAACAGAATACAGATTCATGGGAAGGCTGACAGGGCTCAAACTGAGTATAAAGAGAAAACATGTTTAAGTCCATCTGTGAGGTGCATGCCAAAATAAATGGTATTTCAGAAACATTAATTAAGTGAAATTTGCACAACATATCTAGATAAAAGGGACTCTAGGAATATACTCAGACCTGCATCCCAGAACAGAGAGAGTGAGTCCTCTTAGGTCATTCATTTATTGTCATCAAAGTCTGAGCTAGAGCAGTAGTGTGGCACTGCGTTTGAAGTTAGTTCCATTTCTTGGTGGTGTACCAAGTGATATTTTCAGGCAAACTGTGGTTCTTCTCCATCATGTTTAGCAGAATCTTGCTCATTGTTCACGCTAGATAATAAGCTCGCCTGTTTGTCGTGTAACAAAGCCCATCTTCTGTCCATAATGCAGGGCTCCCTGATAATATTGGATGGCAACCCTTTAAATCGCTTTGCTTATTTTAGCACCAAGAAAGATGACTATACTCTTTCAGATGTTTCCCATTCCTCTTCCATTTAGCCCCATCTCACTGGGGGTCAATCCTTCTAAAATAATATCCTGGAAAAATTTAGTCCTTGTCAATCTTTCCTTCAGCTCTTGCTGATAAATTTCAGACTTATGTAAGACACTAAAAGTCTTCCTCACTGCATGGAATTTACCAACCCTCAGATAATAGTTGTGGTTTGCAAGAGGGGACAGTCTATTCAACTTAAGAAGTAAAGCATAAAGAGAAAGTGGCCATATTAAAAAAATTAAAACAAATCTGTAATAATGATATCAGAAAATCACTCTCCTAAACAGAAGTATACAAGGTGGGGCCGGGCGCAGTGGCTCGCACCTGTAATCCCAGCACTTTGGGAGGCTGAGGCGGGTGGATCGCAATGTCAGAAGATCAAGACCATCCTGGCTAACACAGTGAAACCCTGTCTCTACTGAAAATACAAAAAATTAGCTGGGCATGGTGGCGGGCGCCTTTAGTCCCAGCTACTCTCAGAGGCAGGAGAATGGCGTGAACCCGGGGGACAGAGCTTGCAGTGAGCCGAGATCGTGCCACTGCACTCCAGCCTGGGTGGCAGAGCGAGACTCTGTCTCAAAAAAAAAAAAAAAAAAAAAGAAAAAAAGAAAAAAAAAGAGAAAAGAAGTATACAAGTGGCAAGTGTGTCCTTAGTAAAGCTTATAATCATATAATCTAGGCAAAGGATAACCTGTTTTTAAAAATCTGTTATATTTCTAACCACAGAATAGAATCATTAACATATGATACATTTTTAAAAAATCTGACATAACTTGATATTCCCCCAAATTTAACTCTATTCCCATGCAGACTGGTTAAACTTCACTCTGGGCACCAGTTTATTCTGCACTTTTAAATTGCCATGATAATTTACACAGATCTAGGGTTTAAAACACAAGCAGTAAAAAAGAGCTTGGTGCCAATTGAAAACAGATGTAGTCTGTAAGGATAGGGAATTAACATTTTGTATATCAAATATAGTGTTTGACAATGCTTTCACATACATGATCTCAGTATAATTCAGTATTATCTGGATGTTTATAACATATAATGCATAATATATCAATAAATTGGTTAACACTAATGATACTAGGATTGTACCCTAACTAGGTATTTAGTTAAGCATTTGCCCTCATGGAATTTCCTTCTTTGGTGATTTAGTAGAAAAGTCAGAAATTTTGGTGTTTAAATCTCAGTTGCAACCTTGACAAAGCCATTTAATTTGTCTGATGATCAGATCTCTCATCTGTAAAATGAAAATATAATTATAACCCCATTCAGTGCTGAGGGTTAAATGTAATGCTATATATGGAACCCATGGTGTGAAGTCTGGCACATTACCGTGCTCTCCAAAAATGGTAGCTGTGATGCTTGTGGAGGTTGTTGTTAGAGAGGCCCTGCTGTCACAGTGCTCATCAGTCTGCAAGTCCATAAAGCCAGACTCAAAGGAGGTCATAGAGGCTGACTTCCTCTATGCAGAACTCTTCCTGGCTTGAGGCAGCTCATTTCAAACTGCACACACCACCTCCCCCAACCCACTTTCTTACTTTCAAAACTAGAATTGAAAATACTAGTAAATATCACAGAAAGATTATGGGAAGAAAGTGTAACTAAATCATTCAATTTACTTTTATTGTGTCTACTCATATAAATATCTGCTGTAATGACAAGATACTTAAATCCATGAAGCATGTAAATACTGAATGCCCATATAGGATGATCTGAATGTTTACCTGCAGATTTCCTTCTGTAAGTCCTAATACATTCTCTTAAGTGTGCCATCTGTTATGAATTTTTTGAAACAAATTTTTTATTTTGATATAATTTTAGATTTACAAATAAGTTATAAAGGTAATACAGGGCATTCCTATATATTCCTCCCCCAGTTTTTCTCATTGTTAAACACTTTACATTACCATGATGCATTTATCAAGGAAACCGATACTGCTACATTACTGTTAACTAAACTTTTGGGATTTCTATCCCAGGATCAAATCCAGGATACCATATTGCATTGAGTTGTCATAGCTCCCCAGTCTCTTCTGATCTATAACAATTTCTCAGCTCGCGCTCTCTCTCTTTCTTTCCTTCTTTCACCTTGATGGTCTTGGGGGAATACTACCTTCTGTAGAATATCTTCCAATCTGGCTTTGTCTGTTGTTTTCCTCATAATTAGACTGGATTGATGGGTTTTTGGAAAGAATACTGTAGAGGTGAAGTAGGCTTTTTGTCCCATCATGTCAAGACTTATCCAATATCCACATGACATCCCTGTTGATGTTAACCTGATCATTTGGTAAAGGTGGTATTTGCCAAGTTCCTTCACTGTAGAGTTACAATTTTTTTCCCCTTCCCTACTCCATTCTTTAGGAGTAAGTCACTAAGTCTAACCCACTTTCAAAATGAGCAGAGGAGGTGGATCACTAGATTTTAAAAATTGTTTCCAGTTTGCATATTTGAGCTCAACTGAGTTTATTAACTATGCCAGAATGGTAGAGCCATTCAACCATTCTTGCATTTATACTTTCAATAATTCTATATTTGTATCAGTTATATATCAGATACCACACTAGATGTTAGTCATTGAAAGATGAGACTAGAAAATCCAACATTACAATGTAGTTTATTCAATGCACATTTATTGAGTCCTTACTGTGAGCAGCGATTGGAAGAAAAAAAAAACAGAATTCGTTCCTGATTTTCTGGAGCTTTTTTCTTTTTTTAAAAAATATGATAATAACTGTGATGGGGCTATGGAAACATTCTGTACCTATTTTTTCTAGCAAACGTCATTTAAATAATGAAAGAAAGATAAAATATATAAGCAAGAATGAGAAAAGTCAGTCTAACCACTAATTAGGTGTGTGACCTGGGCAATGCATTTGTCTTCCTCAGGCTTCTGTTTCCTTATCTGCTAAATGCAGTATTTAAACTCGTTGTTTCTTAAGAACAGATTATAATATAATAAATATTTAGTTTTATAGAAATTACATAGGGTTAAAAATTTTTTCACCAGCACATTTCCTTAGTACAGTTTTTAAAAGCTCCAACATCATTCGTAATGAGTATTAGAAACCATGTAAGTACATTGTGCTTCAAGAGTTTGCTAAAAACACTGATTTTTTTTTTTCTATCGATAGCTTCATCTAAAATGGAATCTTTCCCCCTCATTTAACAAGTTGACAACAGGGCTGTTCAGTAGAGATTAGGCCTCCATTTGGTAGAGGTAGGCTTTCCAATTTGAAATCTGTCTGAGGAGGTAAATGATGTCAGTTTGTCCTCTGAAGGGCATTGTCCTTCCTTTTTGCAAGTGTGTTTATGTTTATTCCTATTTTCATGATTTGACGTTTACCCAGAGTTTTGTGCTTAGTTTCTTTTACTGTCTTTTCCCATCTCTTGTCTGTATATTTATCATTTTATTAAAAATATAATAATAATAATAATGTTAACACACATTGTACTATTGCTGTGAGCTAGGAAATGTCTCTTCTACATATATTGTGTAATTTAATTTACCTGACATCTCAGTGTGATAGATAGATAGTATTGTTATTCCCATTTCACATATAAAGCAATTGAGGCACAGAAAACTCAAACTGTCTACGGGGCTGGCATTTTGAATACTTATTTATCACTGTGTTTTCTGTTTCCTCCAAGTAGTACTTCTTATTTTTCGTATAAATATCTTTAATAACGTAAGTAAAAATTTATATTTCAGTCTTTCATGATTCCATTTCAAATGTCTTCTTACATTTAAACTGACTTTGACTTAGTTTATCACACTCGGGTTTGTTGGGCAAGTTTCTGTTTTTAGATCTTCCTCCAACCTCAAATAAATCATGCATTCATCAATTCAATAAATATTAATTGACTGCTTACCTTATTTCTAGTACTATTTCAAATACGGAAAAGTGCTTGCCCTGGAACTTATGTTCCAGTGGAGAGACAGACAAATGAATAAATAATACAATATGGCGGCAAGTGCTGTAAAGGAAAGCGAAGCAGAACAGTGACAGGGGATCCTGGTTTTGATAAGGTGGTCAACAAGAGACTTTCTGAAGAAGTGACATTTAAACAGAGACCAGAACAAAAAGAGTGCATGTATATGTGGATTTCTAGAAGAGTATCCCCGGACAGAGGAAATGGCAGGTTCCAAGGCCAAGCATCCTTAGTCTATTTAATGAATAGAAGGGATGTCCATGTGACTGGAACCTGCTTAGTTGAATGGAGATAGTCAGGAAGTTATTTTAAAGGGTCAGCACATGGAGGGGGCTTATAGGCCATGGAGAAGGCTTTGGATTTTATTCAGAGTGTGATGAGAAGATGTTGGAACTACTTGAGGAGTGTATCATGCCTGAATTTATTCTAGATAAATTTGGCTACTAGATAGAAAATTTTCAGGTTGCAATGATGGAAATAGGACGGGAAGTACCAGGGTAATATGATACTCTGGGTGACAGGCAATAGGAGTGAGGCAGTTAAAGTAGTAGAGTTGGAGAGAATCAGTTAGATTCTGGCTACATTTTGGAGGTAATGCTGGTAGGATGAGATGATGGATTAGTTGTATTGCATAAGAGTGCAAAATTCAGTTGCCTCTGAGGTTTTGACCTCAGCAAATTGGTAAATAGAGGTAGGGAAGATGCAGAGGATTCAGCAAAGGAGACCAAGAAGGAGCAAGACCAAGGAAGAGCCTATTGTTAGCTACAAAAACAGTAGGAGAGCTTGTTTGTTGGAATCCGAGAGAAGAAAAATATCTCATAAAAGCTGTCTAGCTGTCAGCGTTTCAGAGAGGTTGAGTAAGACGCACACCAAGAATTGGTAGTTGGATTGGGGTAGAGGGTAGTTAGTGGTAACCTCACGAGATTGTGGAGTGAAAAAGGTGAAGGTGCACAGAGAGGATTTGTGTGCAAATAGGGTCAAATGAAGGTCAGATGTGTGCTGCATAATGACATCTTGATCAATGATGGACTGCATATACAACAGTGGTCCCATAAGATTTTAATACTGTAGTTTTACTGCACCTTGTCTATGTTTAGGTATTTTAGATGCCCAAATGCCACTGTGTTACAATTGCCTGCCGTATTCAGTACAGTAACATGCTGTATAGGTTTGTAGCCTAGGAACTACAGGCTATATGATATAGCCTACATGTGTGGTAAGTGATTCCATCTCGGTTTGTGTAAGTACCCTCTATAATGTTCACACAGCACAGAAATCACCTAACGACACATTCCTTAAAACACATCCCTTTCGCTAAATGACATAATTGTAAGTCACCACAGATTGCTCTTTTAAGGTATTTAACTCTAAAACAAAGGAAAGAAATGGGATGATGACTGGAAAAGAATATAGTAGAATCAAAGGAGGATTTTTTTTTTTTTTCATTTGTAAGATAGTACAGCAAGTGTGTATGCTGGTGGGACTGATTCACTATACAGAGAATTTGATTCAGAAGAGGGCCAACTGCAGCAGTGCCTTTGAGTAGGTGGTAAGATGGAACCTGGTGAGCCCTGGAAGGTTGTGGGCAGGAGTGTGGGGCAGGTTCTCCCAAGTACAGCAAGAGAAGGCAGAGCAGTGAGTACAGATACAGATAGCTTTGTGTACTTGGTGCTAGGGAGAAACAGAAGTTCTATTCTGATTGCTTTTATTTTTTCAGTAAAAGAAGAAGCAAACTTACTAGTTGAAAGTTGGAAATGGATAGTATCAGTGTTCTGGAAAAAAACAGGAAGGTTTGAAATAACTTGAGGAGAGAGACAATGAGAGGGTTGGGCAGGATTGCTGAGCTTTACTTTGGAAGTGGATCATTGACTGCATCACTGACTTGCCAGTTTCTGGCTGTCTTGGTTTATAGGTGAGCCTACTCTATGTCTTTCTAATTTTAAAGGACTCTGATGCCAGGGGAATATTGGGTGGAAATATGATCTTATTATTAATATAAACTTCTTTGCCATCTAATTCTGTTTATGACCTAAAGGCTTTCTTTATTTATAAGAAAATAAAACATGCTCTGGTGCTGTGCTGTATCAGAAGTTAATAATGTTAGATTTCATACAAGGAAATGGGCCTAAAGTGTTGATGATGATATTTGATAATTCCTTCACTGTTAAAACTTAGCCTTTGGCAATGAGAGCAATCAATTGCAGGTAGATCATTAAGTCTCTGCCCAAAAGAATATTTTCCCTTTTCATTGCTTTGTTTTGTGTAACACATACTCAAAATTATAGCCAATTCTTACTATTTATAGACCAGCCTAGTCCATTTGGTTGCTGTCTTAGCAGGTTGACTACTCTGGAATGTAAGCTCAGATGGTAGGTAGACTTCCCTTTGAAGACTTTCTTCCAAGATCTTTGTATAAAATTACTTTCATTTATCTTGCTAAGGTTTGAGTCATGCAGTGTTGGCCATTGCATAGTCAAAACTATCCTGTTTAGTAATAAATAATAACACCCAATAATTTCGTAGGTTTACAGAGGGCTGTTGTATACACTGGCCACATGCATCATCACAAGGGCACTTAAGATTGCCTCACACAGGGTTACATTGCTGTGACGAGATTTTAATAAGAAATTATATATTTTCTCTCTTAATCCAGGACACTTTCTAGTATACAGCCTACTTCTTTATAAAGACAAATTTAAAAGAATTTGCAGTCATAGTTCTTGTCATCAGGTGGATTTCTGGGGAAATAGACTCTGAGACTGAGTTTTGTGTGCAAGGATTTTATTGGGGATTTCCCAAGAGGGAACCACAGCTGTGCGGGGCAAGAAAAGCAGGACCAGTAAGAGAGAGGAGTTAAGCTTTGCTGTAGTCACAACAGAGGACTCCCGCAGGGACCTTTGGACCTGGGACAGCCATTTTAGTTTTCTAAATTGAGGCAAGGGTTATTGGATACAGATCAGGCTCTGCCCTGGAAGGGGATAAACCTTGAGTGAGGTATCATCCTTTCTGGAGAAGGACTCAGCTGTGTGCTATCAGTAAACTTTCAGCTTCTGGGAAAATGAGTGCCTCAATCCTAACATGAATGCAGTGTTTCAGTTCTGAAAACAGAGTCTTGCTATGTATTAACTCAGCACCTGATTTTTGAACTAAGGCCAGGAAGGAGCCACCCACAGACCAAAATTCTTGAGTTCATTCATTCAACTCTTCATTTAACAATGATCTATTAAACACTTACTATGTATCAAAGACTGTTCTAAGTACTGGAAATTCAGCTTAAATGAGCACTAGTCCTCAAGTTTTTCTCTTATTATATTTTTTGACCTGATTTCCCTGCTATCCCAAATTCAGGGAATTGGAATACAAGTTGATTATTCAGAAGTGTCTGAATTAGCAAAGTAAAATGGAAACCTAAAAGGTGAATGCTGACCTTTCCTTAAAAGTTCTTGCTGATGAATTATTGCCAAGCCAAACATTCTCCATTTGGAATTTGAGTAATGAAAAGTGGAAACCTGAATATAAAGCCATCTCAATTTCTGGCTGTCACTTCTGGTCTGACGCTATAGTCAGCAGAGAAAACTTCAGAGTTTGATTCTCAACGGGATGTGTGTTTCTTATATATTCATCTCTCCCTTCACTGTTAAAATGTAGCCATTGCTAGTAAGAGCAATCCATTGATTGAATTAAACAGAATCAAGGACAGAAGTGTAAGCTAATCTGAAAATAACATCTTTGCAGACTGACTCAGAACCACGATTTTATGCGCTGGTTACGTGGACAAAAACGACAGGCTTTTCCTAGTTCACACTGGTGGAAAACAGTCTTTCTTAGTACCGAGTGGGTTTCCTGAATCACTGGTCCACTACTAGTCTCCTGGAGTCACCTATAAGCAGAATTAGAGATGTCCCCAGGCTGTCAGCTGCTAGGGATGTTTTTATTTGAGACCGCCTTATTTTACATCTCACAGAAGTTGTCCATGTATAATTTGTTTACTCATTTAGATTTCCCGAAAGAGGCTTGGGGCCCCTTCAGCTGATTTTAGAAAATCTTTCTGTCATTAATTCTCCACATGTATCTCATCAACTGAGAAATTCCAGGCTGCATGACTGAATGTGTCCCCAGCATCTAGTTGATGGTGACCTTGCCCTTCACCCTACAGTGTAACAGACAGCATGCTGTAGAAATTGTGAAAGCGATTTGGACCAGTGTATTTAATCATCATTTCAAGTATTGAAGTTTTAGGTTCAATTATGAATCTTTCCTTTCAGACATGTAATATTTCATCTTGATTTTCGAATATATTTAGGGATCCTGGCTATGTAGCCAAGATTCCAATGTCACAGTCAAGTCTTTGTTATCTCCCTCCCAAGTACTTAAGCACTGGTAGTAAATATCAGTAGTGGTTCTTTCTGTATCTGAGAATTTTACAAATATTCATTTCCATTGTCAAGGGCATACTAGGACCTCACAGTTAAAAGCTTATGTCACATTTAACACCAGGAATAAGTGCCAAGAAATTATATACATCATTATGTTGTACTAGCACTTTATTGCAGGCAACATTAGGAACCTTCTTTGAAATGGAATTATCTTCATCAAAAGTAGGCATTTACATCATTGTCATTAAACTTACATATTCAGCTGGACGAGCATGACATTTCATAGCACTGTTTGGTCTGGATCTTTGGTTCCTACTATGTATTAGAAGAGAGGTATTTGAGCCTTCTGCCCATACTTGCTCCTGGATAACCACAGTCAATGCGTGAACCGCAGTCATCAGAAGCAGGAAAAAGTAAGGCCATTACAAACAGCATCCACGATTGGATCTTATGCTCCACCTGACAACTTTTGTCTTTGTTCAGAAGACCAGGCTTTAACATTGCCTTTTTTTTTTCTTTTCCCCCTGGGATTTTCTTTCTCACTTCTGCCTTTCCATTCATCATGTCCCGAATGCTGATGATTTGGAAAGAGAGAAAAAAAAAAAAGGATCTGTTACTAACACCTGAGGGGTTGTGGGCTGGGCTTCGATGGGCACATGGGGAGGTTAGTGTTCACTTTCCTTCTCCTTCTTCTGTTCTTTGTTCTCCAGCCTTCAGAATTTTCTTCCCCCAATTCTGTCTATAACACATTCTAACTCAGAAACCATTTTCTTATATGTTAAGTGTTATCAAACTGCCTTTGAGGCATTGATAAGTGGTCTTTGTCCTCCATCATCACAGTTTTAACTTAATGTTACATTATTTTCACGGTCTCTCTCTGCTGCCTTCTTTGCTCTTTTTCACTCTCTCCAGCTCAGCAGGCCACAAGTCCATGGTGTTAGGTAAGTGTATCAGAAGGTTGTAACCACCACAGCTATGCAAAACGACTTCACTGTCACTCTTGCTCCTTTTCCCCCTTCCCACCCAACTGGCCACAGAGGAGTTGCTTCCTTGGCCTTCATATCTCTCTCATATGCCCTTCCCTTCTTGTCTTTCTGCCAGTCCTCTATTCCAGGCCTCACCATTGCTCAGCTCATTGACTACATTAGCTTCCTCACTCATCCTCCAGTCACTCACCTTATTTTTCATCTATTTGTCTTCCGTATTACTCCCAATGATTTTTCTAACATTTTGTCCAAGAAAAAGGTGGGGGTTTTTTAGGCACTGGGGTGAATGAGTGGAAAAGTACTGGAAGTTGTGGGAAGGTGGGTCAATTGCCAGCCCATTGTATCTAATTATTATCAGCCATCAAGTAAGAATTGTAGTTTTTTGATAACCTTGGCATATTTGAAACTAACAAAATAAAAGGAAAGATTCCACTTGTCTTTACATCCTCCCATAGGAATTTGTTTCTTTTCTCTAGTCCCCTGCCTCTCCTCCTTGAGTTTTACTTTTAGTTCCTTATTTCCACCATTCTTTTGACTTCCTGAGTAGTGTGAATGCTATCAGTAATGATATAGGTACTGATAATTGTTATATGTCAGGATGATCTCATCAGCAAAGTATCTGTCCATAGCAAACTCAGAAGTTTCTTTTCCTTTTCCCTTTCTCTTGATTTTTCTGTAACTAGTCATCTGTGTTTGCTAATTGTCTCTTATTACCAATAACTAGATAGGCTCTTACCCACCCACAGAGCCTGAGAGAGAGGGACTCTGTCTTTCATGATGTTTACATTTCAAAAAATGACTTCTAGCTCCTGGAGAAAGACATTCCTGAGTTGTAAAATTTGGCATGAGTCTGGGAGCAGATTTACATACATCTCAAAGGGGCAGAGAAAGGATTTACAATGGAAAGTTTACTAAAGTAAATACTCTAAGAAACAAATGTTCAGGCCCATATAGTCAAGACGAAACTTGTCTAAAGTTCCATCATACTGAGGGAAACATGAAGTCTGTTTTGATCAGTATATATCTGGAACCTTCACCTTCTGTTGGAAACCTGTTAGTATCTACCCATTCTTCTGAGAATCAAGTCTCAACTTCTTAGTATAAAAATCAAACCTCTGGTCTTAGCTTTACCCTACTCTACTCTGTACCTACCTGCCTTCCTAATTCTTGAATATTTCCTTTTCTTCTTTTCATGCTGTGGTTCCTTAGAGCCTAAGGGTGGTCTGAGATAATTTCTTTTTGTCTGAAAAACTCTTGTTCCTTTTGTCAATCCCCCTTATCTTCTTCACAACTCCTTGTGGAACAGTGTCTGGTCTTGGGGAATGTGTGGCTCTTCTGGATTCTAAACACGTGGAGTACATGTCTATCTAATTCCTGTCACAAAGATATCATCAGTAGGATGTTTTCATGTACTCCCCTCCTCCTCCAATTCTGTAAACTCCTTGAGGGCAGGTACCGTGTCTTACTCAGCATTCTGAGCAACTCCTGGCACTAGAGGTGTCCCTGGCACCACAAAATCCTTAAAACCCGTTTGCTAAAATGATTAAGTGAATGACTTATATACGTGAAAAATATTCTGGCATAATTCTTTGTATATACAATATATATTTACCAAATTAACAAAAATAGAAACCATGAGTTACTATTCAAGATTATGAATGCCATAAGCATTTAAGAGGATTTTTTTTTAAGTGAGTTGCATGTTCCTTATGTTGCCCATTTAGGTAGTATACTATCATGATGAAAAGCAAAATTGCATCTGTACTTGGAAACCCAAATTTGTAGAGAACCTGTTAGTTTCTAGAAAGCACTCAGAAATCTTACCCTTGAATAGAATCTAAGGAAAACTACATAATTTGCTTTTATCTTGTGGATGACATTTTTAATGGACTATGGACAGGATCTGGGTTAACTCAAGCTAGGGAATCCAAACTCTACAATTACTTTTAATCGTAAGGACTAGGAGTTGTGAAACTGCTGACAGGTCCCAGGCATGGCATGGCAAGGTATAAAGTTCTTGGGATGTTATGTTTCCTTTTGAATGCTAATATGCCCATTAGTTGCCCCCCCCATTGGTTCCAGGTAAGCAGTGGGAAGTTAATGATGACAGGTGGTTATAAAATGGACCTGTGACCCAGGGAAAAATTGGGTTGAAATACTGTATTGCAAACCCATTCTATCTAATTATTATCAGCCATCAAGTAAGAATTGTAGTTCCATGATAACCTTGGCACATTGGGAACTAATGAGGTAAAAAGAAAGATTCCAGTTATTTTTACATCCTCCCATATTATATTTCCTATAGACAAAGTATCTGTCTATAGGAAACTCAAAACAGTTTCTTTTTCTTTTCCTTTTTCTTGATTTTTCTGTTTCTTTTTAACTAAGACTATTTTTCAGAGCAGTTTTAAGTTTACAGAAAAAGTAAGTAGAAAGTACAGAGAATTCCATATATCCTCTCAACCCTCCCCCACCCCAGCCTCTCCACACACAGTTCTTACCTTTATTAACATCTTGCATTAATGTGTTCATTTGTTACTATTGATGAGCCAATACTGATACATTATTATTACCTGAATCCCATAGGTACATTAGGATTCACTCTTTTGTCATATAACTCTATGGGCTTTCACAAATGTGTAATGACATGCAGTCATTATTACCATATTGTACAGAATATTTCACAAGAAATACATTGTATTATGTCTTTTCATTTCTCCCTTCCTCTCCCAAGCCCTTGGCAACCACTGATTCTTTTATTCCTGCCACAGTTTTTGCTCTTTCCAGAATTTCACATAATTGGAATTATACATCATGTAGCCTTTTCAAATTAGCATCTTTCACTTAGCAATCTTCATTTAAAATACCCCCATGTCTTGTCTTTGCTTTATAGCTCATTTCTTTTTATTGTTGAATAGTATTCCATTGTCTGGGCATACCACAATTTATCTGTTCACCTACCGAAGGACATATTAGTTGCTTACAAGTTTTGGCAATTATGAATAAAGATGCTATAAACATTCATGTGCAGATATTTATGTGGACATAATTTTCAACTCCATTGGGTAAATACTAAGGAGCTGATGCTAGATTGCATGGTAAGAGTATAATTACTTTTGTGAGAAACTGCCAAGCTGTCTTCCAAAGTGGCTGTGCCATTTTATATTTCCACCAGCAGTGAATGAGTGTTCCTATTGCTCCACATCTTCACCAGCATTTGGTGGTGGTAGATTTTTTTTCTTAATTTTAGTCATTCTATTAGGAGTATAGTGGTATCTTTGTTGTTTAATTTGCAATTCTCTGATGACAGAAGACGTTGAGCATCTTTTAATGAGCGTATTTGCTGTCTGCATTTTTTTTGTCAGATTTTGTTTAGATCTTTCACCCAGTTTTTTAATGGGCTCTCTTATTGTTGAGTTTTAAGAATTCTATGTATCTTTTGGGTACCAGTCTTTTTTCTTTTTCTTTTTTTTGCATCTCTTATGGATTCTTTATTATAGGCTCCTAGATGTGGATTGCAGAGTTACAGAACACTTAGGAATACTAGTACCTACTGTCAAAGTGCACAAATTTACACTCTGAAATAATTGATTTTATGACACCCTTGCCAGCATTGAACGTTATTTTTTAATCTTATTTTAAAAGAAGTGAATATTCTAGTTTGCATTTATTTACTAAGCTTTCCCCCTGTATTGTGAGTACCCTAGATACTCACAATTTGTATCTAGGGTAATTACTCCTGTTTCAAGACAGAATGAATTAGATATGACATGAACCAACTACAACAGTATAAATGAGATGGTTTCTCTGAGTATTTTCCATTGCTCAGATCTGACTATTGGTTTGGTGAGCTTTGCTGAGACCAAGGCTGAGCTTCTCAATGCACGTTCTCTCCAGGAGGTAGGAGAGTATCATGAGGAGAAGGCATCATTATGTCCACGCGGAACAGCCAGCTTCCTTCTGTCCTGTGGACTCAGTCTTTTTTACTTTCTTTCTTTCTTTTTTTTTTTTGGAAATTCGTGCAAAATTTAAGATCAGCTTTCTTTTTGCTTTATCTTCAGTCCCTCCCCCATCCCCCTATCCCCCGGAAAGGCCCCAGTGTGGGATGTTCCCCACCATTTGTCTATGTATTCTCATTGTTCAGCTCCCACCTATAGTGAGAACATGCGGTGTCTGGTTCTCTGTCCTTGTGATAGTTTGCTTAGAATGATGGGATACCAGTCTTTTATCAGATATGTGTTTTGCAAAGATTTTCACCCAGTCCGTGGCTAATTTTTCATTTTTTTAACACTGTCTTTTCACAGAGTGGAAGTTTTCATTTTAATGAAGTCTGACAACCACTTTTTTCTTTCATGGATCATGCTTTTGGTTGTATCTAAAATCTTATTGCCATACCAAGCTTATCTAGCTTTTCTTCTATGTTATTTCTATGTTATTTTCTAGGGCATGGTTTTTGTTTTGTTTTGTTTTGTTTTTTAAAGGCTATTGATTTCTTAATACTATGTATAGGTTGATTAAATGATGGCAAGTGCTTGCATAAACTCTGTTGATTATGTTAGTAAATCTAAAATTGACGCTTAAGGAAATGTGAAGTTTTTAAAATGTGTATATACATAGTGTTAACAAGTTTATTCTAAGATTACTATCTAGGCCGGGTGCAGTGGCTCAAGCCTGTAATCCCAGCACTTTGGGAGGCCGAGACGAGTGGATCATGAGGTCAGGAGATTGAGACCATCCTGGCTAACCCAGTGAAACCCCGTCTCTACTAAAAAATACAAAAAACTAGCCGGG